>NW_028270150.1:74548118-74852523 GCF_037043375.1 Chiloscyllium plagiosum | reverse complement strand
TTACACAAAAAAAAGTCATTTCATTTGTTCACAAGACTTGAAGAAAAATAAAACACAACATATATGCACACAGATTAGGAATAAAATACAACAGTAAGATAGATAAATGAATCAGTCTTTGGTTTGTCTGTATGGAATGGATGGTGGAACATTGTAACCAGTATGTTTGGTGATACTGGTGGCAATGACTCTGACAGTTGATTTGGAAACTTTTGTTTCAGCAGATTGGCTGGAAGAACTTATTCAATTTCCTGTTTTACCATAGCTTTTGACTGGTCACTTGCTTCCAGCAATTACAGACACTTTCTATTCTTTTCCTTTTAAACACAGGGATGTTGTAGAGGATACCCTCGGCTGTAAATGTCACAACACATACTCTTTAGTAACATTACAGCACCAGACTAGCACACATTAGAGAGGTACATTTGATTCATAATGCCTTTTCTTATGTATCTCTGGAAACAGAATTTCTGGAAGGTAATTAGCATGTAGAAATCACTGTAACTGGTCATTGATAAAGAAATCCTTTATATCTTTTAAAGGGAGCTGGAGAGTTGCTAGGGAAAGAGAAAAATGGAAATGTATGACAGTACAAGTAGACTAGCAGTCACTTAGTGGAAAACTTACAGCCTGCTTTCTAGCTGTACCAGTCATTGGTTTAACATACTAACCAGCAGTTGGTTTTGGTGCCTACCTAATCTGATGACAATGTAGTTCTGTTCCACATTCACCTAAAACTGAGGAAAATCAAGTAGATGTATCTTGAAAATGCACATTTCTCAACAGCAAAGTAATGACAACAGAGGCAATAGTCCTTGATTAGCTGCCAGCTGAAGCTGTTATAGTGAATGATGTTGCTTAATTAAATCTGTTTTGTCCAGTTTTAAAGTGGGCTGCATAGTTGAACCCTTAACTTCTGCTGAGCTAACTGACTTCAGCCGAGGTGCAGGGAGGAGCTCTATAATTGGCCTCAGGAACCTTGCTGTGGGAAAAAAAAAGAGTCACCCATTGAACTTGATCATTATGCCACAAGGGACTGTTTGTGGTGAGGTGGAAGAATGTTTTTTTATAACACTTGTGATGTTTGCAATTTGTAGGCATAATATGATTTGCATGAGCCTGCATAAAATTGTATTTTATTTTGATATGGCATTCTGGAGTTTCCCCTTATGTTTTGGTGATTGACTTCCACAATTCAGCCCTTATTCTGTAAAAAACAGTACGGAGTGCCATTTACATTGACACATATTCCCCTACCAATTTATTTATTAATTGTCCTTTAATACTTTTAAAGATAAAAAAAGAAGGAATGAATGGTACACCAGTTCAAGGGATAGCTGAGCTCTAAGGCCACAATAGTTCTGGCAGATGGAATAGGATTTTGTTGCCTTGAGGAGTGATCCTATAGTTTGATGTCAGTAGGGCTAGTAATGGTACTGGGGAATGTTAGCAAGAGATATCTTAGTACTGGGGAAGTGGTCTGGAAAATGATCACACAAGAAAGTGTTAGTACGAGGGAATGATAGAGCTAATAAATGATAGTACAAGGAAATGGCAGTAAAGTATACAGCAAAAAAATCAAATGCTTGAAATCACTACATCGTCCTGACCTTGATCTTGGTTGAGCTGTGTGGTGTGGGTATAGAACAAATACATCCCACCAATGGTTTAGTTTGTTCAGGCAATCTAGAACTCAACATTGAATTGAGATTGTATATTTAAGCACTAAGTTTTAATCTGTAATATCCATTTGGTATGTTATTAAGCGTGCAGTTGAACTGTAAGGAGCCTGTCTCTTCTCCAGGAGAAAACTTCCTGCAAAGACAAAGAAATGGAAATCCATATTTAACCTGGGACGATCAGGAAATGATTCAAAGGGTAAACTAAGCAGAAATGGCAGTGTGTTTGTGAGAGGACGTCAATTTGCAGGTAAGGAAATTGCTGACACCTGGTGGCAATAACTATACAGATCACAATTGACAAGGATTTCATCCAATATTGTACACATGAACAAAAAGGAATAATGAGCAAAATATATTTGACATTTGATGAGAAACTGGCATAAAACAGACAGCAGCAGATCAGATATCCTTTGTAAACTCTACAGTAGCCCCTCTCTCACAAACACCACCAATCCCACTCAGATTTACCCCTTCCATTGGCTTCAGTGGAATCACAGAGAGTACAGGCTTTCTAGAACAAAACTGATCCTTTATCTAAATAGACACAACAAATAGGAATGAAAGTTTATTGTTCACAAGTCAGCACATGCTGGCATTATGTGATGGGAGGAAACAGTATTCATATCCAATGATAGATTTAGTGCACAGAAACTTTGAAAGAGTGTGACTGTAGAGTCATTGAAAGTAATTTTGTCTTTAGGTGGCAGCATAAAGTTGGCATTATCAGACCAGCTGACTGTTACAAATTTCTCTCCATGTTGGCTTTGCTGGCATTTATTGCCCATCTCCAGTTGAGAAGGTTGTGGTGAACTGCCTTCTTGAACTACTACAGTTCATTTGGTGGGAGGGAGTTCCAGGATTATGATGCACTGTTTCAAATCATGATGGTATGTGCATGACAGAGAATTCACAGGGGGAGGTGGTGATGTTAAAATAATAAGCACGTTATTTTGAGCACACCTTTTAGATGGCAGTGGTCGTGGGTTTGGAAGGTGATGTCTAAGTAGCCTTAATGAATTTCTGCAGTGCATCTTATAGATGGTGCACACTGTTGCTACTGAGCATCAGTGATGAATGGAATGAATGGTAGAGGTTGTGATGAAATCAAGCCAGCTGCTTTGTCTTTGGTGGTGGTTAAGCTTCTTTAGTTGCACTCATCCATGGAAGTAGTGAGAATTCCATCACACTCCATTTATGTCTCGTAAATGGTAGACAGGTTTTGGGAGGCAGAAGAGGTGAATTATTTGTAACAGGATTCCCAGCACCTGACCTGTTTCAGTAGCCACAGTATACGATTAGTCTAGTACAATTTCTGGACAATGATAAGCCCCCAAGATGTTGAGAATTGGAGATTCAGCAATTATAATGCCATTGAATGTCAAGGGGTGATGATTAGATTCTGTCTTGATGACACACTCCATCACTTTATTGATGATTGAAAGTAGACTGATAGGGCAGCAATTGGTAATGTTGGATTTGGAAAAGTTCAGCAGGTCAGGCAACATCTGAGGAGCAGGAGAACCTGCTCCTGCATCTTGGATGCTGCCTGACCTGCTGTGCTTTTCCAGCACCACACTCTCAACTTTGATCTCTAGCACTCGCAGTCCTCACTTTCTGCTCCATGTTGGATTTGTCCTGCCTTTCATGTACAGGACAACTGTACAATTTTCAACATTGTCAGGTAGATGCCATTGTAGTAGCTGTACTGGAATGGCTACAAGAATGGTAAGTGCCCATGGCTTTGGGACAGGGAAGTATGATTCCAAATGTTAAGAGGATAAACTATGGGGAAAGGTACACTTGAGAGAAGGTGTACATATGATCTCATTGAATGATGTGTTTAATGGCAGAGATAGATTGAACCCAGAGTAATGAATCAAGAACTTCAAGTAAGGCAGGAGAATCAAAGACATTATCAATATACAAAATACTGTTTGACCATAGGATTGGTTTGTTGAAGTAGCAGACAAATAAGATCAATTGCACAAATGAAGGCTTTAGTCCTTTTTTTCCGATTGTAGTTGGATGTTTGAATGGAGGTACTAGCATGGAAAAATTATTGATTAATCTGATGTCATGTGATTTATACATCTTAATTTGTGAGACCTGCTATAAATCTAGACAATCACCTTTCTAGATATGAGCTTTATGAACAATCATGCCAAAGAATGAGGACAATAAATTCTTGCGATTACTTTGTACAACTTCATAAAATGTATGTGTGAATATACACCAAAATGCGGCACTTTGATATTTTCATTACGAGGAGAGGGTAGTCACTTTTCACAAAAAGCTGGAAAATAATTAAAATTGAAAAACAGAGAAGCTTAGAAAACAAAGAGTACAGTTACTGAATGATTTGTTAGAATGAAGATGGAGTGATGTTATTCCATTTCAGTTAAATAGAGCCACAGATTACTGTGTGCTCATTATTTTTACATCACACACAAAGATAAGTGGACTTACTGAGCTGAGTGGAGCAAAATTGCTTAATGAGTTGAACCAATCTTCACCTCATCTACCTTGATTCATGTTTGGAATGATTGAAGTGGAGTTCTTGTGCAGATCATTAAGGAGCTTTAATATCAACCACTGGACCTCACTCTAATAGATAGAGATGTATAAGTCAATTCCCTTAAGCATGATATATTCAGTTCAGTTGCAGTTATGCCTGATGCCACTGAACTCACAAAGTTATTTACAGTAGTTTCAATATTAAATATTTCTGCTTATATGCATAGGCTATATTATCCAAAGAGGGAAATAGAAATCCAACAGAACTCTGTGTGTGTGTTTGCGTTGGGGGCCAGGTATAGAGAGGCGCAAGGCTTTGAATCATATTGGATAGATGAGAAATTTTCTAAACTTACAGCTGCGCTGGAACAGCGCGCATATTTTCCAGTCATGAGGTCCTGGTGCAAGCACCAATGACAGGTTTCTTAGGGAGTCCTGAACAAAAAAAGACCAAAAGAACTGTGGATGCTGGAAATCAGATACAAAAACAGAAATTGCTAGAAAAACCCAGCAGATCTGCCAGACATGAGTGTTTCCAGCAATTTCCGGTTTTGTTTCTTAGGGAGCCCTTCCATTCTCATAAGCATCTCCTGATTATCATCTTCACCTTGAAACTAAAAGACCATAAGACATAAGAGTGGAAGCAAGGCCATTCGACCCATCGGGTCCACTCTGCCATTTAATCATGGCTGATGGGCGTTTCAATTCCACTTACTCGCATTCTCCTCGTAGCCCTTAATTCCTTACGAACTAGGTGGTAACCGGCCGAGAAAAGATGATGCCCTCCTTGTATGTAAATATGCATTTTCAAAAAAGTATGTGCATATACACCTATATGTGTAATAGCCTTCAAATATAAGTGAACGTTAGCATCAATGTCAGGATACTTAAACTTGTGTCGATTCCTTTTCCATTGTTTTATGAAATATTGAATCAATTTATTTTCAATGTATTGATGGCTCTATTAAAGTTCTTTGGGATCCTAGTTTTCACACAGAACACTTTCAAAGTTTAACTGTAGGCTGAAATAATCTGAAATTGACAAAGCCGCTATTCAATTGCAGTAGGGCGATGAAATTGAAAGGTACTGCTGGAACTTTAAGAATGTCACAATGAGTGCTATATATGACATTTCCTTAGAATGGTACACTTTATTTTTCAATGCAGCTGGAATTTGATTGTCATTCAATCTGGCACAAAATCCTAGAACATTCCTAAAACCACAAGAATCTGAAGTTTTCACAAAACATGATTAAACTCCAATACACCATGTACACATTTTGATATAAAGAGGGCTTATGAAGAAATGCACTCATATGACCTTAAAAAGTCCTAAAGTATTTTATAGCAGCTTCAACACTTTTCATCTGAAGAACAGCCAAGATTATAATGTATGGAAGCACAGCTGCCAGTTTACACACAGCAGTTAGATGAATGATCGTGTTAGTGATGTTAGTTGATTAATATTAGCCAGGCTGCCATGGGGAACTGACTATGTTCATTTTCAATCAGTGCCAGCCACTATTTTGCATCCACTATGGCACAGTGGCTCAGTGGTCAGTGCTGTTGCTTCACAATGCCAGGGACCCAGGCTTGATTCCAGCCTCGGTCGACTGTCTGTGTGGATTTTTCACATTCTCCCCATGTCTAAGTGGGTTTCCTCCCACAATCCAATTGGCCATGCTAAATTGCCCAAGTGTTCACCGATGTGTAGGTTAGGTGCATTAGTCGGGGGTTAATGTAGCGTAATAAGGTAGGGGAATGGGTCTGGGTGTGTTAATTTTTGGATGGTCGGTGTGGACATGTTGGGCTGAAGGGCCTGCTTCCACACTGTAAGGATTCTATGATCTACTGAGGTCAGGCAGTGACGTGGACACCCAAACGATGGATCTCTGACAATGTAGCACCCTGTCAATGGAATGTCAGCTTAGTTGCAATGTTCAAGTCTCTCGAGTGGAGCATGAGTCAACAGCCTTTTGGTTCAGAGACATGGGTGTGCCCCCTGAGCCAAGGCTGACAGCAAAAGGTTACAACCCAAGGTTGTGGTTCACACAGTATTGACAGAAAAAAACAAGCATTTTTTCAGTGTATAATGCCTGAATAGCTTTATTAGCTCATAATCTTATGATTCACACCTCAGGTTTGTTATTTCAAACATATTTTTCTCATATCTCCATTCTTTTTCTTGTGTGTTCAAACAGAGAAAGGCAACATTCGGCCTGCTAAAAGCATGGAATCCCTTTGCTCTTTGCCAACAGAGGGTAAGACATGTTATCCAATAAATCATTCTGCATTTTCATGTTATTGAAGGAAGATGGTGTTGGAAATCCAGACTGAAATCAGCAGGGCCCAGAAAAGCAATACACCAGATTAACAAAGCCACAGATTTAAGTTTAAAAATAGAGCATTTCTATGTGAGAACACTTTGAGAAAGTATTACATTCTGATTGTCATCACTATTCAATCGACGTTTCGGGCATAAGCCCTTCTTCAGGAATGAGGAAAGTGTGTCCAGCAGGCTAAGATAAAAGGTAGGGAGGAGGGACTTGGGGGAGGGGCGTTGGAAATGCGATAGGTCCCTCCTCCCTACCTTTTATCTTAGCCTGCTGGATACACTTTCCTCATTCCTGAAGAAGGGCTTATGCCCGAAACGTCGATTCTCCTGTTCCTTGGATGCTGCCTGACCTGCTGCGCTTTTCCAGCAACACATTTTCAGCTCTGATCTCCAGCATCTGCAGTCCTCACTTTCTCCTGGGTTATTGAACCAACAAGTGAGATAGGCAGCTCTAAGGTTTGAATTCTATTGTGTGATCGTAACAAAGTTGCATTGGGGTTCTATATTCAAATCAGTAGTCCTGGAGGGGGCTCTTGTGATGCAGTGGTAGTGTCCCTATCTCTGAACCAGGAGACCTAGCTTCAAGTCTCACCTACCACAGAGTGTGTAACATAATCTGAGTAACTTGCTTCCACCTCTAAATGGTAGCCCACCTGATGGTACCTGCCTTTTGTTGTTCTCTTAGAAGATTGATTGCTCTTTTAAAAAGAAAATCAGTTTAATCGAATAATCAAGAGCTGATAGGCCTCAGGATTCTAAAGGCAAAATGGTGGCAGGAGGAGCAATTCAATTGGAGGTAACAAAATTTGTACCAATTCCCCATTAGCATGATCCATATAAATTTCACTTCCCTTGTGATATTTACTAATCATGTAGTTAAAGTTATATTTTATTGAAACAAATTACCAACATTTTCCCACCATGCCATTACTACTGCGATAGGTAGATTTCTTAATGCAAACTCCCATTTGAAGGCTGCTTGGATTAGAATTCAATTTCTCCAGTTGCATTGCTTTATGTTCAATGAAATGAGTAATTCCACATTTTTGGCAGGGGCTATGAAATATTCTCTCTGGTTGTGTTGCACCAGATGGAAAAACAAAAACAAATGTGTCTCGACAAGTAGACTCCCAATGTCAGAAGTGGATTGATGCTAATTTGACTTGTCTCCATTTCCCCACTATTCCTAAAGTTATTCAGACCAGTGCGGAGATTGGAAAAACTATGTGGTTTATAGGCATGTGTAATGCCATATGACCACACCTAACTCATTCATCCAGAAAACGTAGTCCTTCTGTTACATTATCCAATTGTTTGTTGAAAAGCTCCAAGAGTTTTGTACTGACCACTCTACCTAGATGTCAGTTCCTGTTCTACACATCCACATATGAAGACACAAGGCACAAAGTTGCCTTTCACCAATTTCAGCCTGTATTTCCTTGTTGTTTCTTAGTGTCATAAAGATCTACAGTACAGAAAATGGAACTTTAGCTAATTACATCCACACTGGTCAAAAACAAGCACCTATCTATTCTCATCCAATTTTCCAGGACTTGGCCTTGGATGCCTTGGCATCTCAAGTGCATATACAAGTACTGCTTTAATGTTATGAGGATTTCTGTCTCTCCCATCCTTATGGACAGTGACTCCCAGATTGTCACCACCTCCTGGGTGAAAATTTCTTTCCTCAAATCTCCTCTAGACATTCTGCCCTAACCTTAGATCTATGCCCCCAGATCATTGAACCCTTCATTAAGAGGAATAGTTGAAACGGTTCTGGAAAAGTTCAAAAGTCACACAACACTTGGTTATAGTCCAATGGGCTTATTCTAAATCACAAGCTTTCGGAGCATTGCTCCTTTATCAGGTGACCTTCATGTGAAGAAAGAGGAGGACTCTAAAAGCTTATCATTTCAAATAAACCCTTTGGACAATAACCTGGTGTCGTGTGACTCTGACCTCGTCCACCCCAGTCCACATCAAGTTCTGAAAAAGACTCCGGTCTGCACTGCTCACTATCTTATACTGCATACCTCTCTCTTGCTCATGAGTCCATAATTTTCAAGATATTAAGGCCAGTTTCTCCAGGCAACTCAGTTTGGCCCTTTTCTCCACTACTTTGAGTAATAGAATGTCTCTCTTTGTCTTGATGATCAAAGGAGGTCACAACAATCATGGTGCAGTCATACTGTGCCAGACGTCTGTATGGTTTCATGGTTTCAACATAACATCCTCTGTCATAGAGTCATAGAACCATAGAGATGTACAGCATGGAAACAGACCCTTTGGTCCAACCCATCCATGCCAACCAGATATCCCAACCCAATCTAATCCCACCTGCCAGCACCCGGCCCATATCCCCCCAAACACTTCCTATTCATATACCCATCCAAATGCCTTTTAAATGTTGCAATTGTACCAGTCTCCACCACCTCCTCTAGCAGCTCATTCCATACACGTACCACCCTCTGTGTGAAAAAGTTGCCCCTTAGGTCTGTTTTATATCTTTCCCCTCTCACCCTAAACCTATGCCCTCTAGTTCTGGACTCCCTGACCCCAGTGAAAAGACTTTGTCTATTTATCCTATCCATGCCCCTCATAATTTTGTAAACCTCTATAAGGTCACCCCTCAGCCTCAGACGCTCCAGGAAAAACAACCCCAGCCTGTTCAACCTCTCCCTATAGCTCAAATCCCCCAACCCTGGCAACATCCTTGTAAATCTTTTCTGAACCCTTTCAGGTTTCACAACATCTTTCCGATAGGAAGGAGACCAGAATTGCACACAACATTCCAACAGTGGCCTAACCAATGACTTGTACAGCCGCAACATGACCTCCCAACTCCTGTACGCAAGACTCTGACCAATAAAGGAAAGCATACCAAACGCCTTCTTCACTATCCTATCTACCTGAGACTCCACTTTCAAGGAGCTATGAACCTGCACTCCAAGATCTTTGTTCAGCAACACTCCCTAGGACCTTACCATTAAGTGTATAAGTCCTCCTAAGATTTGCTTTCCCAAAATGCAGCACCTCGCATTTATCTGAATTAAACTCCATCTGCCACTTCTCAATTCATTGGTCCATCTGGTCAAGACCCTGTTGTAATCTGAGGTAACCTTCTTCGCTGTCAAATACACCTCCAATTTTGGTGTAATCTGCAAATTTACTAACTGTCCCTCTTATACTCACATCCAAATCATTTATATAAATGACAAAAGTAGAGGACCCAGCACCGATCCTTGTGGCACTCCACTGGTCACAGGCCTCCAGTCTGAAAAACAACCCTCCACCACCACCGCCTTTTGTCTTCTACCTTTGAGCCAGTTTTGTATCCAAATGGAAATTCCCCCTGTACTCCATGAGATCTAACCTTGCTAACCAGTCTCCCAAGGGGAACCTTGTCGAACGCCTTACTGAAGTCCTTATAGATCACATCCACCGCTCTGCCCTAATCAATTCTCTTTGTTACTTCTTCAAAAAACACAATCAAGTTTGTGAGACATGATTTCCCATGCCCAAAGCAATGTTGACTATCCCTAATCAGTCCTTGCCTTTGTGCTGGTTTAGCATTCAGTTCAACATTCATTGTTATTTTGCTTGCTGTACCATAGCATCTGAATGGGTCTTGATTAAAAGCCCTGGAGCTCTTTCCAACTCTCCCTTAGCTATTTTAAACAATTCATTGTGTTCATATGACACTTAATTTTCTTAATAGTACACTTTATACTTGTCTGTTTTGGAATTCATTTACTACAACTATATGCCTCAGTACTTTACCTTCCTCCATTAAGATATTCTTCAAAACCTCTCTGTGGTTTTGATCATCTGATCTAATTTTGCTTTATGTGGTTCAGCATCATTTTTTTTTTAAAATTATGTTCTTGTTTTATTATGATGTTTTATTGTGTTAAAGGTTAAATACATAATGGTGCTACATAACAACAGCACGGTGGTTCAGTGGTTAGCACTGCTGCCTCACAGCACCAGGGTGCCAGGTTCAATTCCAGCCTCGGGCAACTGTCTGTGTGGAGTTTGCACATTCTCCCTATATCTGCATGGGTTTCCTCTGAGTGCTCCGGTTTCCTCCCACAGTCACAAAGATGTGCGAGTTGTGCGGGTCAGGTGAATTGGCCATGTTAAATTGCCCATAGTGTTAGGTTCATTAGTCACAGGGAAATGGGTCGGGGGGGTTACTCTTCGGAGGGTTGGTGTGGACTGCTTAGGCCGAAGGGCCTGTTTCCATACTGTAGGGAGTCTAATCGAGACTCATTGTTGTAAAACATCCCTAAATGCTTGTAGACCACCGAGCTGAGAAAATTTGAGGCTACAGTATTGCAACTTGTATCAATCCATAAACTGAGATAGATGCATTATTATAAGTCATAAGTCTTTTTGGTTTTGGTCAGAGGAACAGCTCAAGGTCAAATGAGAACTAAATAAATTACGTCCAAACTGCAAGAAGTTGAAATGGAAAACAACACAAACCATTCTCTGCAAATTTGAAGCATTAGTTTGTCTGCATTTAACTTTAAACCTTCTTAAATATCATATTTCTGTTTCTTAGATGATGAAAAAGGGGGTCGATTTAAACATGCTGCGACTCTGGGAGGAAATCTCTCACCATCACTGAAATCTCGCACACTCGGCTCAGGAAGTTCTTACAGTCTCGGCAGGAGGCACAGTGATTGGGATCAGGACGAGCTCATTGGTGCTATTGGAGGCTGTGCCAAAGACTTTAGTGAAGAAACGCCTGCCAAGGGGTCGGCACCTTTCAGGGCACAACCAGAGCAGCTGAAGGTTTTTCGTGGAGACGCTTTCAATAAATCAGAACCCACGTCACCAAAGACTAGACGGCTGTTTTATTCAAACAATTCCAATGATTCTCCAGCAAAATCTAATTTCCCAGGTGACTTATTTCCTCTTGAAGCATCGCCACAACATCATAGAAAGCCAATGGCATTGAATATATCTGAGCCTTTTTCTGTATCTGTGCCATTACACATCTCAGGAATTATCAGTCCCACCACCGCACCCTCTAGACAAGCACAAAATCTAAAAGACTTAGCTCTGCAAGAATCAACAAATGGAACATCCCAAGGTGACATCAGTATTCTACCAGTCACCGAAAATGGAGAAGGAGGTCCTCACAGTGAGCAGTCCAATTCAGAAAGCAAAAGGTCGAATGGTATGTTCAATACACTGCAAAGATAATCTGTTTACCTTACAGTGCGAATATGATGCAGTTAGTAAATGTTAAGCATCTTATTCATGAGTTTTCTCCTTTAGCTTTGAGTAAAATATTAAGAAGCAGACAATGTTTGCTTTTTATTCCTGTAGAAAACTCTAAGATTTTAAATTGATTCAAAATTCATAATGTCCTTCATAGTTGGTTAGCCATTTGACATTCAGCCATCACAAATGATGAAAGATTTCAGCAACAGTGAGAACCTCCAGGAGAGGAAAGCACATTTTCCAGGTAATAAGACCATGTCATTTCAGAAAAAATACATTTATTAATAATTGACCTTTTTCAATTTCTTCAAGATATCAAAGAAACTTCTTGTTGTATGTACAGACACATTGCTAGTAGTGTTTCAGTGACTTCAAGATATAGGAAAAGAAGAAGGTCATTCAGCCCATTGACTCTGCTCCACCATTCAATGAGAGTGTTGGATGATCTGATAGTCCTCAACTCTACTTTCCCACCTTTTCTCCATTACCCTTGATTCTCTTACTGATTAAACATCTGTCTACCTCAGCCTTGAAGGTAATTAATGACCCAGTCATGGCAGTCCACTGTGGTAAAGAATTCCACAGTCTCACTACGCTCTGAGAGAAGAAATTCCTCCTCATCTCTGAGATTATGCTTTCTGATCCTCAACTATCCCACAAAGGGAAACAACCTCTCAACATCTACTCTGAAAAGCCCTCTAGGAATCGTGCATGCTTCAATAAGGTCACTTCTCATTCTTTTTGACTCCAATGAGTACAGGTCCAACCTAATCAACCTTTCTACATTCCTTCATACCTGGGAAATGTACTCTGAACAGCCTCCAATGCCAATACATAGAATCATCGAGATTTACAACATGGAAATAGACCCTTCGGTCCAACTCATTCAAGATGACCAGATATCCTAACCTAATGTAGTCCCATTTGCCAGCATTTGGCCCATATCCCTCCAAACCCTTCCTATTCATATACCCATGCAGATGCCTTTTAAATGATATAATTGTACCAACTCACCACCTCCTCTGGTAGCTTGTTCCTTACATGCACCAAACTCTGTGTGAAAATATTGCCACTTAGGTCCCTTCTATATCTTTCCCTTCTCACTCTAAACCTATGCCCTCTAGTTCTGGACTCACCCATCTCAGGGAAAAAAACGTTGTCTATTTATCCTATCTATGCCCTTCATGATTTTATAAACCTCTATAAGGTCACCCCTGATCCTTCAAAGCTCCAGGGAAAATAGCCCTCCCTATAGCTCAAATTCTCCAACCCTGGCAACACCCTTATAAATCTTTTCTGAACCCTTTCATGTTTCACAACATCCTTCTAATAGGAGGGAGACCAGAATTGCACATAATATTCCAAAAGTGCCCTAACCGGTGTCCTGTATGGCTGCAACTCCTATACTCAATATTTCCTTAGATAAGGAGACCACACTGTTTATTGTATTCCACCTGAGGTGAACTAGTGCCTTATATAGTTTTATTAAGACTTCCTTAGTTCTATACACCATTCCCTTTGAAATATAGGTTAACATTAAATTTGCCTTCCCTAATATTTGTTGAACTTGTAAGCTAGCTTTTTATGTGGCTGTATCACTGCTCTGTTTGGAAAACTACAGCAACATTTATATTTGGAGAGAAAAGATTGATTTCAGCAGTCACTTTGCTAGATGTCTTAAGCTACTTTAATCAATTGTACTTATCTCGTGCCCAAAATCCACTTTTTCTCTCCTTTTATGTAGATGACCAGGAAATTGAGAAGCCCCAGTTGCAGCCTGAACCACTCACTGAGGATTACTCAGATTCACCGTCGCAAGATCAGCCACAAACTTTTCCAACTCCGACAGGTCAACGCTCTGATCCATTAGAGCTCAAACCCTCAACATCAGTGACCAGCTCACCTGTTCCTCCTGACCTTGGTGAGAAAACAAAACTGGATGAAACATATCCTTCAGCTGCATTCCCCACAAGGCAACCAAGTGAAAATGGACATCAAACAGAATGGAGCAATGATATAGAAGAGCATCTGGCAACTAAACAGGTTACCCTACTGCATTTTTGAATCTTTAGAACTTTATCTTTGTTGCACTGGAAATTGAAAATGTATACATGGGTATGAGTTATATTTTAGAGTGAAGACACCACAATCCATCTTCCTGGATTATCCACTAGAATTATTGCACAGCAATTAATTTCTCATTGTACAATTGATCATACTACGTATCTTTGGGATGTTTTTGATTTTCAGGGCGAGACAACAGAACAGGCAAAATGGATTCAGGCTTCCCCAGTTCACCTGTTCTGAAAATCAGCTGACATCAGCCAGTTTAGTGCATTCCAGAGATCACTGCAGACTCTTGGATGCAGAATGAATCATTACCTCAATTTGTCAAGCATTTAGAGAATGGTCCCATCACAATTATTTCAAGAATTGGTTGCTGAAGTCTTTCCTTCAAACTGAAATTTTCCTCAGAATGTCGGGTCCCTGTGGTGGAATTTGTACCAATTCCCATGCTCCATAAAACACCAACTTGCATTTACCCACTGTCTTTAACATAGCAAAATGTCCTCAGTGGATTTAATCCCAAAACTCCTGTTGGAAATGAATATTTATGAAAAGGAATGAAGAAATGATTGGATGATATCTTTGCCAATTTCAGTATGAGATAACTTTTTGATACTGTCAATATCCAACACTTTATAAAGGCACAAGTAACAAACATGCAAAGTTGTTCTCAGATTGACGAATCTACAGACAACAGCCTAAAGGACAATTCTAAGATATTCTGACTAATAGTTTCCGAATTTAAGGTGGCATCCTCGTGGACTGAGAAAGGGAACTTGCACAGGTTGAAGTTAGCCACCTATTCCAGTACCCACCCAGTTTATAGCTGCTGCATTCAGCGGGACTATCCCTAAAACATACAAATGTTTTTGAATAAGATGATGATGATTCATGGCATTAGAAGTTTTACGTTATGCCACTACTAGTCATCTATATGAATGTCAAACACGCCATATTGCAAGGACACATTGATTCAAGGTTATGCTCATGGGAAACTGATTTTTCAGCTAACTGTACTTTTAAACCTTCTGACAAATGCCTTACCAACTAGTTTCCTGCTCCTGGGTTTTTATTCCCCCACATTCAGAAATTCCAAAGAGGCCATGTAGATTTCCTTAGGAAGATTTTTTTTGGAAAATGAGGATGAGGGAAAAACAGGGGCCTGGCTTGTCAGATAGCACAGGACACTCCTAATACCTAGTGACCCGTGACCCTACACCAGGATGCACAGATGGTACTTCTTCCCCCACTAGTTGATTTGAGGAGCAATGCTTTTGGTGACCAAACTTCATAAACAATGCGACTACTTTGTTATCTCATGTAATCCAGTGGCCAGCCGCAGCCCACCTACATTGACAGGCACTGATTTACACTGGACATGTCACAACTGCCGAGAGCACAGATAGTCATTCTTCAAATAAAGGCCTTGATATCAAACTCTCAAAATGGATTTTGTCAGCATGGCCCTTTAAACCACAACAGCTGTCTAAGTGCAATTCCCCTCCAGCTCTCGCTAATATAATGTACAGTCAGACATCAGCCTATCATAAGGACCCTATCTGTAATATTTCAATTAGTTTGACTAATTGTGGCGAGTAACATCTTCCTTCCATTTTCTGTGAGTCACTTGACACCATTTCACACTGTGTAATTCCCAGGGTAGAAATGCTCAGTTTTCAAATCCACGTGATTAAAATTGGATTTAATAATTTGCTTTTTCTTTCTGTGCTGCATTATAAACAGAGTTGTCTAATGATTGTTTCTTTGCGGGATATGATTTCAACATCCTGTCCTCTGCAAAGTATCATTTTAGATCGATTTCTGACTGAAGAGGCTTTGTGTCTCGTGACCCTGCTTTTGATGTGTAGCACAGATGTCCTCTAGTGGAAGGAATGATACTGTACATTCTCATTGAATTAGTATTTCCAGAGTAGGCTTTGCAAATTTCAAATTTGAGAGTGTGGTGCTAGAAAAGCACAGCGGGTTAGGCAGCATCCGAGGAGCAGACCTTTACCAGTCAGTCTCGTACACTAGAAATTCAGGCACACAACACAATCGACTTTGTTGATTTCCATTGCAAGAATGAATGGACAGAAGATTCATCAAGGACCATTAATCTGTACGCTTGAATTCTCACCATGGTAACTCTCAAGGTGCATGGTTTTGAATTGTTTTCTTTCAATGTTAGTTCAACACACTAGGCTGTGTCATTCCAGCAAAGATGGACTGTTGAACTCACAGCAATACTGCCTTTTGGAGGTCCTGTTATTTAGGCAAACGTAAGTGGTACCTTGGCATTATTCAAAGAAGAATGGAGAAGTTCTCCCAATGTCCTGGCCAATATTTCTTCCTCAACTAATGCCAAAAAAAAATTGCTTGGGAGATTGCTTCATGCAGAATGACTGTCACATTTACCCATATAGCAGCAATGATTACATTTCAAAAGTAGCCATTGGTTGTAAAGTACTTTGAGACAGCCTGAAATGCTGATAAAATGCTATATAAATGCAAGTTCTTTCTTTTTCTTCATGACTCCTGCTAGAGGACAGTCTGGTAAGTACTAAGTACACCTCACATACCTGGCTACCCACCTTGCTTATGGTAAGACTGGGTGCTTGACCACTGATTTGACCTATCAGAGACAAACATGGTCATGCCTATACACCACATCAATGCATATCCTTCAACAACAGTCATTTGTCAAGCGCTAGGAGCTGGAGTCCTGATTAATTGCATTTCCCATACTCTAGAATTAATTTAATTGTTTCTGTTAGATAAGATCAGGTAATCCAGCATGATCCTGGTACTGAACATTCCTGATGTGGCTAACACAGCACATTTGTTCTACTGATCTATCCCTGAGACGTATACAAAGATAAACATCCACTCTCTTACAATAATAGGCAATACACTCCTTCACCAGCTGATGGAGTTTGCTTTTAGTCAAAAATGTAAGTGATAAATGTTAAAACTGAATTTCTGGTGATCAAAGTCAGGGCCTTATTAACATTATGTTATGTATATTTTCATAGGGCACAGATTCATCTGCCAAGGCATTCATAGAGCAACTGTGGCCAGAAATGAAAGAGCTCGAAATCAGAGAACCTGAGGAGGTCACTGCAGTGAACAATGCTCAAGAAAAGATGGAGGACAGGCCCAGTCAGTCACATAACAAGAGTGATATGGAGGAAAAGTCCCTGCCTGATACAACGGTAAAGCCAAAGTTTAAAGGACCTCAAAGAATACACAGTCTTCCTGACCTCTTCTTATCAAGTCCACCTCCAATGATTGAAAATAGCACAGCACTGTGCCTGAATGCCACAAATCACATATATTCCAGTGAAGCAAGTAGCACCAAGATCTCTGATCCTAGCCTGGCCCTGTCACAGCTGAATCCATCCACCAAACCCTTGAGTGAGTGCTCAAAGACAGAGCTTTCTAAACCAATAACAGATGCAAACATTTTGATGGCACCAATCGAGAGCCTACCAATGTGGTGCACAGGAGTTTCTACAGGTTCTTTCATCTCAAATTATCCTGAATCTAATCTGGATCAACTAACTAATCCTAATTCAGATGAGAAGCATCAATGTCCAGCTGCTACTCTTGAAGTTAAGCCTTCGGAGCCTTGCATTAAGGATGGAACCTCTAACAAATTTGAACCAAACTTAAAAGCAGATGACAATGTTTCAGGAACATGCTCAGAAGATGCCCTCTCCATCCAAACAGAACAGACAGCAGTCAATCTGTCCAACAACGAATGTGATCAAAAGGGGCAATTTGCAGATATGCAGTCCAATCAGAAATCTGCAGCAGCACAGACTGATGCCAGTGAGCTCCTCCTACTGGAAGATTGCATGGTGAATGAGACTTTAAAACAGCCTGGCCCCCATTCACCCGAATCAGATCAATCTATGAAAGATGGGAAAGAATGTTCAACATTAATGCCTCCAAATGAAATACCAGGTGAAAGGCAGGAGACGTTATCACCTGATGTTTGTACAGATATGATAGCTTCTGAAGATCTTTACAATCAATCATCTCAATCTGCGAAGAAATATATTGAGTGGAACAGACAAAGCCCAGAGACCTCTTCACAAATCTGCAACGGTGAGTCTTTAAAAAATAGCTCTAATCCAACCAATTCTGTACAGTTCCCAAATGGAGTGGAGGGAATCTCTACAAGTGACCAGCAACATGTTTCACTAACTGAAGACAATACATTATCATCAAATGGATCAGAGAGTTTATGCATTATAAATGCAGGGGCGACACCATGTTTTCAGTCATTAGAATCTGAATCCGGAAGGACAACATCTGATAGAAATGACTGCTTGAAGTCTAATGATGAGGCCTCATTACTTGTCTTATACCCCATGGTCAATGACAAGCCTCCAATATCTGATGATTGTACTATTCAGTCAATCCCCGTCGGTGTCACTGCCATTAGAATGACTTATATGATAAAGACATGTCAAGTCAAAGCCATTCCAGTCATTCCACCAAAACTCCAGTTCACTCAGATCCCACAACCTTTAGCAAAAAAGAATCTCTCTCCTCCTGCACTTCCTTTGGATAAAGTGTTAACAATTTTGCAGCCCATTACAGCATGTGAACAGAGCAGTCCTGAGAGCAAAAGTAGATTGGATTCTTCTTTAATAAATTCTTCAGCAGCGGAATATAAAGATGGGAAAGAAAATGGCCTACCTGGGCATGGATCTTCTACAATTTCACTGGATACCTCACTTGTGCAATCCAAAACCACCGAAACAACACCAATTGTAAAAAGAACCTGCCAGTCAAATGGAGAGGATGTATTTGAAAGTTCAACGCCTTCTAGAACGGAAAGATCTCCAGTGCAACAAAAGCCTGGGTTTCTGCGGCATGCACAGCACAGGTCAAAGACAGGTCGGCCTCAAAGTCTCATCCTATTCAGTCCACCCTGGCCTAACATGGAACGTCCTTCTACCCTAGACACCAACAAGGTGCTTCTTAGTCCAGTGCAATCCAGCCCTGAACCACTTTCACCATTAGAATTGGATCACACAACCCCTGACAGCTACATGCATGAACTTAATGACAGTCAGAAGGGGCCAGAGGGTGTCACACTTCGAAGCCGAATGAGCATGCCAAAAAGTGGGCAGAGGTTGGAGACCTCAACAAGTTGTTTTTACCAGCCTCAAAGGAGGTCCATGATATTTGAAAATAGAGGGGGCAGGCAAATTGAATGACCACCTTTTGCTGATTCTACAATCTCCAGACTGGCAAAGATTTACTAGTTATGACACTTTTCAATCACAATCTATATGTATTCTAATACCTACTGCTCAAATGTCTGTCAAAGATTGAAAATATGCATTAAAACAAGCACAAAATGAAAGATGTGAAGTAGCTGGATTTGTACAAGGTGAGGGCTATTGGCTATTTGGATTAGGTGGTTCATAAACAGACCTAAGTCTAGCATTGATTACAATACCACTTAACTAAGTGCAAGTTAAAATGAATCTAGAGTAAATCCAAAATATGCAAAGTAATGGCCAAACTGTTCTTTAAAAGTACATTTCATATAGCTTCTCTAAACTAAATCTGTGCAATGAATGTGAGGAAGAGTTAATTACTGCCAAACTGTACAGTTCTCATCTTGCTAACAGCTTATTTCTCATTTCAATAGAATGGGTGCCCTTGCCTGATTTGCTACAGGAAATGCATTACTGTAATATTTATTGGAATTTGTAGTGAATCTCATTACAGGATATGTGGAGACATTTTACCATGAGTGTTATAAGCATGAAATTGTGCATCATTGGTGGTTAAGAAACTTAATTTTATCAACATACTGTTTTGTTTATTGCTTACTTTACCTGTTGATCTATTAAACATTGTAACACAGCAACCTCAGTCCAAATTATAGTATTTTCCAAATTTATACAGATCCATTGTACCTCATAGAAAAGAAAGCTATGCAGAATTGTGTCACTCATTTTTTAGCTCAAGCGGATAATCTACAAAAGATATACTACTGTATTATTTATCTAGATACAGCCATCTCAGAGGATAGACAACACCAGTGTTTTTTTTCTGTAAATGCTTCAACATCTCAGTTTCAGTGTTTATGTCTTTCTCATGTACGGAAACTATTTCTATATTGTCAAATATTAAATGTAAGTATGTTTTCCAATTCTGAGAATTAAAATGTTTTAATAACAATATATTTCTCAAACGTTTTGCTATTTTATCTATTTTGCATCATCAAGCATTACATATTGGTAATAAAATGATCTGAATTTTCAGACACTTGGAAACAGCAATAGACAGGATCAGAAACATGCAAGGCTGGCTGATGTGCCAGTTTCCCATGCCCAGTTTCTGGTGTTGGCCATTTTGACTGACAGGTGTTAGGGCCTCAAAAGTAGACAATGAAGACCAACAGGGCTTTTTCATGTGTTGACACAGAGGTGAGTCTTTGGGCAGCAGCACTGAGTAATCTTCAGGGTAACGCAAAGAAGAGGTTGGTGAAGGTACACTAGGCTGGCCACAATTCTCCTGTTTGGGGATCTACACACTATGTGATCTCCGCCTTTAGATCAAAGAAAGAAAACTCTAAACTTTGCAAATTAGAATGTTAGAATCTCATGGCTAACTTTAAATACTATTTGGTAAGAAGAACTATAATCTTACCACATGTATGATCAAATCTCCAAATATATTACCACCGTCAATGGACCTGCCTTCCTGGAGAGGGGCAGCTGAAGAAACAAGGAGGAGGGTATATCTACTGGAAAAGAAAGGTAGAAAGTAAGTCTCATGTCCATGGAGTTGTCTTTACCATCAGGAATGGAGTCCTGCCTGCACTGCTGGAATTTCCAGTTGAAGAAATAGAAGATTCATAACACGTCACTCACAGTTCAGCAGGAATGTAGATGACACTCTTGTCAGTGCTTACGTCTGACCCTGACTCAGATGAAGATGTTGGTGAGAAGTTTGATTCTGCTCGTAATGACATTTTCAGTACTATTCCAATGGAAGGACAGATCATTGTCCTTCTGGACAACTTCAATGCCATGACTCCGATGTGGAGCAAAACCGTTGAGAAAAATGAAATGGAAAAAGACAATGCAAATGATGCCTGCTTGCTGATAAAATGTGTTCAGTATAGCCTCACTGCAGCAAACAACTTCTGACAGAACAAATATAAAACCACATGGATGCATCCATGGTCAAACAACCAGCATCTCGGGGATTATGTCACTATTTGGGTTAAAGATGTAGGTGATGTCTGTAATGCTCAGTTCCACTGGCAACCATAGTCACAATGCGACTCAACATTTTTATATGGGTTTAGTAAATCTTTTGGCTTTTATGAACAGAAGGAGAAAAAGTAGAACATTGGTCATCTTAAACAAAGCCAAAATCCTGCTTATCTTATATCCCTTCCTCAAACTCCATCCCTGACTATAGGTTTGGGAATAAAATGAATTTGCCCCCTCAACCTCCAAACCAGCATCCAACCTCAGGAATGAATGCAATGATTATAACTATTTCCAAAAAGGCAGACAAATTATGCCATGAAAATTATCATAGCACTTCCCTTTTTATCCATAGTGTGGAAAATCCTGACGTATAATCTTTTTGAATAGCCTAATTCCTGTGTTTGAGAAACCCCTCCCAGAGACACAATTTGGATTTAAAACTTCCAGAGGAATTTTTGACATAGTCTTCATTGGGAGACAAATCAATGAGTCATGGTAAGAAACACACTAGGGACTCTTCATTGTATTCATCCACCTGACCAAAGCATCTGACTTAGTAAATCACAAGACTCCATAGGGTTCAGCTCCAAAGATTTTGATGTCCAAGAAACTTCATCACAATTTTGCAATTAATGTAATCTAAGAATGTAAAAAATAGGAACAAGAGAAGGCTACTCAGCCCCTCAGCCCTCCCTTCCATTCAACAAGATCATCCTGAGCCGATTAGTCCACAAACTTCATACCTTTGCTAACCATGGTCCCTTTCTTTATCAAGAATCTATCAAATATTCGAAAACTCTGCTTCGACTGCCTTTTGAAGAATACTGCTTTCGTGTACCCAACCAGATGCCTTTTAAATGTTAGAATTGTACCATCCCCACCACTTCCTTTGGCAGTTTGTACCATACACACACCTACCTCTGGGTGAAAAAGTTGTCCCTCAGGTCCCTTTTCAATCTTTCCCCTCTGACCTTAAACCTATGCCTTCTAGTTTTGGATATCCCTATTCTGTGGAAAAGACCTTGGCTATTTACCCTATCCATGTCCCTGGTGATTTTATAAACTTCTATAAGGTCACCCATCAACTTTGACATCCCAGGGATTTTTTTAATTGAATTTATTATGATTCTTTTCCTTTAATACCATTTTCTGCAATATTCCTGCATCCCTTGATAATTTAATGTGTCCTGTCCACTACTTTTGATCACTTCAAAACAAATTAACTTTCCTGTCCTTGAATATTAACAAAACAAAACTCAGATATCACCTCACATCTGGCCAACCCAATATTCCATCACCCATTTATAAAATTTTAACCATATAGAAGCAGACCATCCAGCCCATCAAGTTCACCTGACCCTCCAAACAGCATTCCACCCAGACCCAAACCCCCAACATTATTCTTTGTAACCCTGCATTTCTTAAGGCTAATCCACGTAACCTACACATCCCTGAACACTATGGGCAATTTAGCATGGCCAATCCATCTAACCTGCACATCTTTGGACTTGAGAGAAAACTAGAGCACCCAGCAGAAACCCACACAGACATGGGGAGAAGATGCAAACTCCACATATGCAGTCAGCCAAGAGTGGAAACAAACCCAGGTCCCTGTTGCAGTGAAGCAGCAATGCAAACCATTGAACAACCCTATGATGATGGACAGACTCTGGAAAATGCTGAGTACTTCCAACCCCCTGGCAGACACCTCTCACAAAAGGCCCCCATTGACAAGGAGATCCTACACTGTATCTCCAAACTATTGTAGCAAGTGTTTGACAATGACCTCCTCACATCAACTGAAATCCTACTCAGAACAATTGCTGTCATTTGTTGCCTGCTGGTCAGACACAGCCTACTGGCATCAAGTTAACATGGAGAATGCCACATGAGAGTAATGGTTTCACTTTTATTTTCAGTATTATCAGCTCTTTTAGAATGTTAACGCTTGTGTACTGCAGTGAGATTTGGGAATTTTTATTCAGCAACACATAAGAATGATGGAGAAATTCCAGTAACAATGCCTCATCTTGATCCATCAGAAGGATTATCAAAGAAGTGCTGGTATCTTTCTTGAAGTCAGCTCTGCATGCATTCAGGTAAAACTCCTGCACAATTAATTATGTTGGACTGAACAGCGAGTCTGAAAAGCAAATCCCCTATTGGATCGTGTTAGTTAGTATTTTAGGGAAGGACAAATAAACACTTTAGAAAGCACTCTGATGCTCTCTTTCAAGTCCATCAGCAGTGGCACTCATAACTAAGAGGAGCTAAAGGCCAATCATTCAAAACGACAATCCATCCATCAAGCTGTGCCATGCTTTTGAATCATGTCTTAATGACATAGCACGATGTCACACACAGCAAAGAAAAGGAATACATTCTGCACTGTGGCTCCCACTACATCAGGGTTAGAGACAAAGAAAACTGTAGATGCTGGAATCCAAAGTAGACAGGCAGGAGGCTGGAAGAACACAACAAGCCAGGCAGCATCAGGAGGTGGAAAAGTCAATGTTTCAGGTGTAAGTCTTCTTCAGGACTGTGTGTGGGTGTGAGGGGAGCTGCAGTTAAAGAGGGTGGCAGGGGTAAGGTGGTGAAGTGGGGATAGTTGGAAACAGGTAGACGGTACAGCCGAGTTGGACAATGGGAGGAATGAGTCCGGTGGGTGGCAGGGAGGATTGGAAGGGAGGGGGAGGGGCTGAGAAGGGAGTTGCAGGATGGGAAGGGAGGTTATTTGAAATTGGAGAACTCAGGGCAGCACAGTGGCTCAGTGGTTAGCGCTACTGTCTCACAGCGCCAAGGAGCTGGTTTCAATTCCCGCCTCAGGCGACTGTCTGTGTAGAGTTTGCACATTCTCCCCGTGTCTGAGTGGGTTTCCTCCGGATGCTTTGGTTTCCTCCCACAATCCAAGGATGTGCGGGTCAGGTGAATTGGCGATGCTAAATTGCCCATAGTGTTAGGTGCATTAGTCAGAGGGAAATGTAGGAGAATGGGTCTGGGTGGGTTACTCTTTGGAGGGCCAGTGTGAACTTGTTGGGCCAATGGCCTTTTTCCTTCTGTAGAGAATCTAAATCTAAACAATGTTGAGTCCTCTGGGCTGTTGGCTGCCCAGGCAGAAGATAAGGTGTTGTTCCTCCAATTTGCGATGTGTTTCACTGTGGCAATGGAGGAGACTAAGGATGGTCATGTCGGAAAGGGAGTGGCAAGGGGAATTGAGATGGGAGGTCTGATCGGCCCCTGCGGGCCCAGCTGAGACACTTGGTGAACCATTCCCTAATTTTACACTTGGTCTCCCCGATGTAGAGATGACCATATCGGGAGCACCTGATGCAGTAAACTGGGGTTGGAGGAGAGGCAGGTGAACCTCCGTCTCACCTGGAAGGACTGTTTGGGGCCCTGGAGGGAGGTGAGGTGGGGATGGTGTATTAGCAGGTCTTGCATCTTTTTCAGTTGAAGGGGAAGGTACTTAGGGGTTCGGGGTGGGGGGTGGTGGTTGGTGGGGTGACTGGCACAAACTAAGTACTGTTGAAGGGAAAGGTCCTTGTGGAAGGCAGAGAGGGGTGCGGAGGGGAAGATGTTCAGTGGTGGGGTCTAGCTGGGGTTGGAGGAAGTGTTTGAGGATGATGTGTTGGATGCAGAGACTGGTGGAGTGGTAGTTGAGGATAAAGGGGACTCTGTCCTTATTGCGTTGGGAGGGTGTTAAAGCGGTGGAATTGGGAATGGAGGTGGTGCAGCGGAGGGCTGTCTAGATGACAGAGGGAGGAAAAGCACGTTGTTCAAAATAAGTGAACATCTGGGATGCTCGTGAGTGGAATGTCTCCTCATCCAAGCAGATGTGGCAGAGGTGGAGGAATTTGGAGAATGGGATGGAGTTCTTGCAGGATACTGGGTCAGAGAGGTACTTATAGGAGTCTGTGGGTTTGTAGTAGATGTCTGTATGGTGACTATCACCAGAGATGAAAATGGTGACATCAAGAAAGGGGAGGGAGGTGCCCGAGATGGACCAAGAGAATTTGAGGGCGAGGTGAAAGTTGTGGGCAAAGTTGATGAACTGCTCCAGTTTCAGCCTGGGTGCAGGATGCTGCACTGATGTGGTTATCGATGTAACAGTGGAAGGGTTGGGGCACAGTGCCTGTGTAGGTATTGAAGAGGGACTGTTCAATATAGCCATCAGAGAGACAGGCGTAGCTGGGACCCATCTGGGTGCCCATGACCACCCCCTGGATTTGAAGGAAATGGGAGGAGTTAAGGAAAGTTATTAAGGATGAGGACCAGTTCAGCAAGATTGAGGAGGGTATTAGTGGAGGGAGACTGGATAGGTCTATTGGAGAGGAATAAGCGGAAGGCTTGGAGGCCATCCTCATGGTGTATGGACGTGTATAAGGACTGCCCCATCCATAGTGAAGATAAAGAGCTGAGGCTGGGGATCTGGAAGTTGCTGAAGAGATGGAGGGCATGATTGGTATCGTGGATGTTGGTGGGAAGTGCCTGAACTAAGGGGGATAGGATGGAGTTGAGGTAGGGTGACATGTGTTCAGTGAGGCAGGAGCAAGCCAAGTTGACAGGTTAGCCAGGGTAGTTGGGCTTGCGGATCATGTGGAGCAGGTAGAACGAGGCAGTACAGGGCTGAAGGACTATGAGTTTGGAGGCAGTGGGGGGGAGATCGTCGGAGGCAGTGAGGGAACGGACAGTAAACTTCAGGAATGGTTCACTGAGCATCACAGCTGGGCCTGCAGGGGCTGACCAGACCTCCCAGTCGCCGCCCATTTTAATTCCCCTTCTCACTACCCTTCCAATATGACCATCCTTGGCCTCCTCAATTGCCACAATGAACCACACCACAAATTAGAGGAACAACACTTCATCTTCCGCCTGGACAGCCTACAGCCCGGAGGACTCATCACTGAGATCTCCAATTTCCACTAATCTCCTTTCCCATCCTCCGACTCCCTTCCCAGCCCCTCCCCCTTTCTTCCCTGCCACCAATCGGATTCATTCCTCCCATTGACCAACCAGGTTGTACCCTCTGCCTGTCTTCACCTATCCCCAGTTCACCACTCTGCCCCTGCCACGCCCTTTACCTGCAGTTCTCCCCACACCCATCCCCAGTCCTGAAGAAGGGTTACACCTGAAATGTTGACTTCTCCAATTTCTGATGCTGCCTGACTTGCTGTGTTCTTCCAGCCTCCTGCCCACTACCTCAAGGAGCATCTTGCTCCATGTGACCAAAGGCCTGTGGGCTGAGAATCAGCCTGGCCAGTCACACAGAAGGCATTGGCAAAAACCCTCAAATCTAAGTCAACGTCAACGTCAAATCAAGGGGCAGCTAATGAAGACAACTGCAGGCAGATGTTTGTCTGAAGTTTCAAGTCCTTTTTGATCGACCCTCTTGTTTTGACAGCCTACCCACCATCTTAATTAACTAATGGCAAAATACTGCGGATGCTGGAAATCTGAGACAAACACAGAGGATACTAAGAAAGCATTTGTGGAGACAGAAACAGGGTTAATGTTTTGAGTTCAGTATGACTTCTTAAGAACAGTTCTGCAGGACAGTCATACTAGACTCAAAAGGTTCTCTCTCCACTGATGCTGCCAGATCTGATGAGTTTCTCCCTCAATTAGACAGGTAACCCATCTCACCCATTTGATACCATTTAAATTTAAACAATTTTTCAGCAGTAGCAGGTGCCCCATCTCCCAGCAGAAAGTTCACTCCAATAAGCTTCTGTTTTCCTCTCTCAAGGTCATGAGATGGATACAGATAAGGGCCATTTCATCATTCCAGCTTCATTAATTCAATCAAAAATCCATCCTTATGCAACATACAGCCTGTTTTTCAATGATTCCAGGTTTTTATATCCGCTTACTGTTAGGGGAAATTTAGACTTTTAGACTCTAAATGTTCAATGATACTTCCATGCTTGAAGTAGAAGGCGTCTTTCAATTTTGTAAGGAGTAACCTTATACAGATTAGAGACTGGTATCAGTAGGATCATTCGAGGCATCTTTGTAAACATTGTTAACATAAATATTTCTAGAAGACAGTGGGAGGAGGCAGCGTAGGACAGACACTGATAACATTAAGTGAAATTGATGGTTTACTCCTTGGATGGGTGATGGAGAGTGTAACATCTTAACCAATGACACAGAGAGATATTTGCTTTATTTCACTGTGTATGACTGAAGATTGCAATGTGGATAAGAGAATGAAAAAAGTATAAAGATAATCTACCCTTCTGTATGAGTTCAAGTTTAGCTTCAGTCTAATAACAGAGGCAGCTCTCTCTTTGTATTGCTCAAAATAAAATGATAAAAATCTAGGTACCGTCTACTTCAAGCGAACACTATCATACCCAAAAGTCCAATTCTGTTATCATTCTTAAGAGTAAATCTTAACTTTGTGATAAAGTACAGAACAGGTGACAGGAGTCAAAGGAAAGAAAAAGCAGGAAAGATGTGAAACTGGCTGCTAATTTCATTGACATTGCTCTATCACACTAAATCAAAACCTACCAGCTGATGAAAAGAAGAGCCTTTTAACGTTAGCCCTAGATTTGTCACAATTATTAGAAGCACACATATTCTCCTCGTCTAGTCATCACGTAATCGTGATGCAATGCGCACATTAAATAGCATCCATGATGATAAGATGAACATGTACCCCATTTATTGATTTTTGTGCCAAGTTGAATTGAGGCTTGCGCAAGTTCAGCCTGGATATAATCATCCAGATTTTCTGATGATCAGACAGTCATTATTCCATGGTGCATGGGAGTTGCACATGGGGACACTGTGTAATCACCATCATAGCACACTCTGAAGGAATTACCTGGGAAATTGAATTTTCCACATAAATCAGAGTCTTTGGAGGGTTCTGATGAAATTAAGTAACATATTTACTCTGAATAGAAAACAGATCATACTACAATACAGTGCAGAACAGGCCCTTCAGCTCTCACTGTTGCACCGACCTGTGAACTCATCTAAGCTCACCCCCCTACACGATCCCATCATCATCCATGTGCTTATCCAAGGATTGCTTAAATCTCCCTAATGTGGCTGAGTTAGCTACATTGGCAGGCAGGACAGTCTACACCCTTATCACTTTCTGAGTAAAGAACCTGCCTCTGACATCTGTCTTAAATCTATCTCCCCTCAATTTGTAGTTATACCCCCTCATACAAGCTGACGTCATCATCCTAGGAAAAAGACTTTCACAGTCTACCCAATCTAATCCTCTGATCATCTTGACTGTCTCTATCAAATCCCCTCTTAGCCTTCTTCTTTCCAATGAGAACAGACCCAAGTCTCTCAGCATTTCCTCATAAGACCTTCCCTCCAGACCAGGCAACATCTGGTAAATATCCTCTGAACCTTTTCCAATGTTTCCACATCCTTCCTGTAATGAAGCGACCAGAACTGTACACAATATTCCAAGTGCAGCCACACTAGCATTTTGTATAGTTGCAGCATGATACTGCAGCTCCGGAACTCAATCCCTCTACCAATGAAACCTAACACACCGTATGCCTTCTTAACAGCACTATCAAAATGAGTGGCAACTTTCAGGGATCTATGACTCTAAGATCCCTCTGCACATCGATACTACCAAGAATCTTTCCATTGACCCAGTACTCTGCCTTCCTGTTATTCTTCCCAAAGTGAATCGTCGCACATTTAGCTGCATTGAACTCCATTTGCCACCTCTCAGCCCAATTCTGCAGTTTATCTAAGTCCCCCTACAACCTGTAACATTCTTCCACATTGTCCACTACTCCACCAACGTTAGTGTCATCTGCAACCTTACTAATCTATCCACTGCCTGCGTTGAAGTCACTTATAAAAATGACAAACACAACAGTGGTCCCAAAACAGATCCTTGCGGCACACCACTAGTAACCGGACTCCAGGCTGGATATTTTCCATCAACCACCATTTGCTGCCTTCTTACAGAAAGCCAGTTTCTAATCCAAACTGCTAAATCACCCTCAATCCCATGCCTCTGCATTTTCTCCAACAGCCTACGATATGGAGCCTTATCAAAGGCTTTACTGAAGTCCATGTATACCACGTCAACTGCCCTACCCTCATCTACATGTTTGGTCACCTTCTTTGAAAACTCAGTGAGGTTTGTGAGACACGACCTGCCCTTGACAAAACCATGTTGACTATCTGAAATCAAATTGTTGCTTGCTAGATTATTATAAATTCTATCTCTTATAGTGCTTTCCAAAACTTTTCCTACAACAGACGTAAGGCTCACTGGTCTATAATTACCTGGGTCATCTCTACTGTCCTTCTTGAACAAGGGCACAACATTTGCAGTCCTTCGGTCCTCTGGTACTAAACCTGTAGACAACGACGACTCAATGATCAAAGCCAAAGGCTCCGCCATCTCCTCCCTAGCTTCCCAGAGAATCCTCGGATAAATCCCATCCAGCCCAGGGGATTTGACTACTTTCACTCCTTCTAGAATTGGTAACACCTCTTCCTTACTAACCTCGATCCTTTCTAGTCTAATATCTCGTATCTCATTCTTCTCCTCTACAATATTCTCCTTTTCCTGAGTGAAAACCGATTAAAGATATTCATTTAACACCTCTCCGATCTCCACAGGGTCCACACTCAACTTCCCACTTCTGTCTTTGATTGGCCCTATTCCTACCCTATTCATCCTTTTATTCCTCACATACCGATAGAAAGCTTTAGGGTTATCCTTTGCTAAACACTGCTCATGTCCTCTCTTTGCTCTTCTTAATTCTCTCTTTAAATCCTTCCTCGCTGATCTGTAACTCTCCATTGCCTCATCTGAACCATCTTGCCTCATCAACACATAAGCCTCCTACTTCTTCGTAACAAGAGATGCAATTTCTGTAGTAAACCACAGTTCACTTACATTATCATTTCCTCCCGCCTGATAAGGACATACCTATCAAGGACACACAATGTCTGTTCCTTAAACCAGCTCCACATTTCGATTGTCCCTATCCCCTGCATTTTGCTACCCCATTCTATGCATCCTAAGTCTTTCCTAATCATTTTATAATTGCCCTTGCCCCATCGATAACTCTTGTCCTATGGCATGTACCGATCCCTTTCCATCGCTAAACTAAACATAACTGAATTATGGTCACTCTCTCCAAAGTGCACATCTACAATTAAATCAAACACATGGCCTGGTTCATTACCAAATACTAGATCCAGTGTGGCCTCCCCTCTTGTCAATCATTTGGAAATCCTCCTGCACACATTGGACAAAAACTGATCCATCCGACGTACTAAAGTTATAGCATTTCCAGTCAATATTGGGGGAGTTAAAGTCCCCCATAATGAACACCCTATACTACCCAGAAACGTTTTGCTGATCCTCTCCTCCAACCCCCTGGAACTCTGCGGAGGCCTATAAGCCAGGGAACTATAGACCAGTGAGTCTGATCTCAGTGGTGGGCAAGTTGTTGGAGGGAATCCTGAGGGACAGGATGTACATGTATTTGGAAAGGCAAGGACTGATTAGGGGTAGTCACCATGGCTTTGTGCGTGGGAAATCATGTCTCACAAACTTGATTGAGTTTTTGAAGAAGTAACAAAGAAGATTGATGAGGACAGAGCAGTAGATGTGATCTAGATGGACTTCAGTAAGGCGTTCGACAAGGTTCCCCATGGGAGACTGATTAGCAAGGTTAGATCTCATGGAATACAGGGAGAACTAGCCATTTGGATATAGAACTGGCTCAAAGGTAGAAGACAGAGGATGGTGGTGGAGGGTTGGTTTTCAGACCTGTGACCAGTGGAGTGCCACAAGGATCGGTGCTGGGCCCTCTACTTTTTGTCATTTACATAAATGATTTGGATGCAAGCATAAGAAGTACAGTTAGTAAGTTTGCAGATGACACCAAAATTGGAGGTGTAGTGGACAGCAAAGAGGGTTACCTCAGATTACAACAGGATCTGGACCAGATGGGCCAATGGGCTGAGAAGTGGGAAATGGAGTTTAATTCAGATAAATGTGAGGTGCTGCATTTTGGGAAAGCAAATATTAGCAGGACTTAAACACTTAATGGTAAGGTCCTAGGGAGTGTTGATGAAGAAAGAGAACTTGGAGTGTAAGTTCATAGCTGCTTGAAAGTGGAGTCGCAGGTAGATAGGATAGTGAAGAAGGCGTTTGGTATGCTTTCCTTTATTGGTCAGAGTATTGCGTACAGGAGTTGGGAGGTCATGTTGCGGCTTTACAGGACATTGGTTGGGCCACTGTTGGAATATTGTGTGCAATTCTGGTCTCCTTCCTATCGGAAAGATGTTGTGAAACTTGAAAGAGTTCAGAAAAGATTTACAAGGATGTTGCCAGGATTGGGGGATTTGAGCTATAGGGAGAGGCTGATCAGGCTAGGGCTGTTTTCCCTGGAGCGTCGGGGGCTGAGGGGTGACCTTATAGAGGTTTACAAAATTATGAGCGGCATAAATAGACAAAGACTTTTCCCTAGGGTCAGGGAGTCCAGAACTAGAGGGCATAGGTTTAGGGTGAGAGTGGTAAGATATAAAAGAGATCTAAGGGGCAAGGTTTTCACGCAGAGGGTGGTACGTGTATGGGATGAGCTGCCAGAGTATGTGGTGGAGGCTGGTACAATTGCAACATTTAAGAGGCATTTGGATGGGTATATGAATAGGATTGAGTTTGGAGGAATATGGGCTGGGTGCAGGCAGGTGGAACGGGATTGGGTTGGGATATCTGGTCAGCATGGACGGGTTGGACCGAAGGGTCTGTTTCCATGCTGTACATCTCTGTGAGTCTATGACTCTATGTCCTCTCCTCTCCTGTTTCTAACCTCAGCCCACACTATCTCAGTAGACGAATCCTCGTCAAAAGTTCTTTCAGCCATCGTTATACTGTCCTTGAATAATGAGGCCACATCTCCCCCTCTTTTACCACCTTGCCTGTTCTTAATCAAAGATCTAAACCCTGGAACCTGCAACATCCATTCCTGACCCTGCTCTATCCATATATCCGAAATGGCTACAATGTTGACGTCCCAGGTACCTATCCATGCTGCAAGCTCACCTACCTTATTTCGGATACTTCTGGCATTGAAGTAGACACACTTCAAACCAGTTCGCTGTCTGCAAAGACTTTCCTGTGACCATGAAATCCTGTCCATGTCCTCCCTACTCTCATCCTCCTGTGCACTGGAGCTACACCTCCGGTTCCCATCCCCTGCTCAGCCAGTTTAAACCCACCCAAATAGCACCAGGAAATTACCCACCCAGGATATTAGTATCCCTCGTGTTCAAGTGAAGACCATTTAGATTTAGATTAGATTACAGTGTGGAAACAGGCCCTTCGGCCCAACAAGTCCACACCGACCCGCCGAAGGGAAACCCACCCATACCCCTACATTTACCCCTTACCTAACACTACGGGCAATTTAGTATGGCAAATTCACCTGACCCTGCACATCTTTGGATGGTGGGAGGAAACCGGAGCACCCGGAGGAAACCCACGCAGACACGGGGAGAACATGCAAACTCCACACAGTCAGTCGCCTGAGGCAGGAATTGAACCCGAGTCTCTGGCGCTGTGAGGCAGCAGTGCTAACCACTGTGCCACCGTGCCGCCCATTCTGTCTGTAGAGGTCCCACCTTCCCCAGAATGATCCCATCTATCCAAGTACCTGAAACCCTCCCTCCTGCATCATCCCTGCAGCCACATGTTCAGCTGATATCTCTCCCTGTTCTTCATCTCGCTGTCACATGGCACGGATGACAACTCTGTTTTGTTTTAGCTCTAAGCTTCCACCCTAGCTCCCTGGACTCCTGCCTTACCTTATCCCCATCCCTCTTTCTACCTATGTCATTGGTACCTACATGGACCACGACTTGGGACTGATCACCCTCTCCCTTCAGGACCCCAAAGACACAATCCGAGACATCATGGACCCTTGCACCTGAGAGGCAACACACCAACCATGAATCTTATTTGTTCCCAACAAACCGTCTCTCTGACCCTCTAACTATTGAGTCTCCAATGTCTATCATTCCCCTCCTTTCCCTCCTTCCCTTCTGTGCAACAGGCACAGAATAAATTAAATTTGTAGTCTAACTCCTGAGTAACTATTCCATGAACCTCATATTTAACTCACACACAGCCAACTACATCGCCCTCAGTCACTTACACCTCCCAGACACCAACATGACACTACACACTCTATCCCCAGGATCCCACCCCCATTCCACACTGCTGGACTTCCACCTGCAGTATCTTCCTATCACCCCACCAGTCTGCCAATCACTACCCAAACCTCTCCTCCACCCCAGTTTTCATTGTGCCCACCCAACCTGGCACCCTACTCTTTACCTAGCTGGCATCCTGCATCCTTCCCAATTGGCACCCTACTTAGTTGTCACCCTGCCCCCTTTCTCATCCTGCCACTGGTCCCCCACACCCTCTTCAGCTGGCATCCTACTTGTGTAGCATCCTAACACACTATTCCTCTGCCCGCCTAGCACCCAATCTTCTCAGCACCCTAACATTACACTTACCACTGTACCTACTGTCTGACAGCAGCCGTCACAGTGGCTGTCTGAACCTTTCCATCTCAAGATACAGTACAACTGACTACTGTGAAAAAGGGAGGTAGTTTTGTTTTCCTCTGACAGTTCTGTGCTATTAAAGAACTGTCAGAATAGAACTACACCTCCACGTTTCTGAAGGAACAGATCAGAGTCTCCTCTCAGAATGCAGACCTCCCTCCTTTCATTAAAATAAAATGAGGCAGGAGTGGCATTCTGAGTCAGAATACCCAACCCAGAATATCCAGCCCATTGTTCCTCTGAAATTGTCATGGGAGGGAAATTGTCTTCCTTGAACAAAACACATTTCCACAAACATTCATGGGGATCACTGATTTTTTTTTTAAAAGCTCTAGCTTAAAATTTAACACTGCTGCAATAACACTGTCCCTCACTCTTCATTGTGGGATTTCAGATTAGCTCCTTAACAGTAGCTCAATTACACCAGCTCATAGCATAGTGCCCAGGTCACAGGAGGGATGGGAGCACCATCCTAAACTATTTATGTTCAAGGCAACAAACAAGATTTTAAAATATCACCCAAGATGATTGATCTAATGTTGTTTATAACTTCTTCCCGTACTCTCTCAGAGGAAGTAAGTTTGACGGGCTTCAGCCTTCCTGTGGCCTTGACAGGGCATTCAAAAATGTAGGGCATCAGATAACATTCACATGCTCACCTCTGCTTCAGACAATGCTGGATAACATACTGCTCCATAATCTACAAGTGAGGCAGCGAGGACAGCAGAAGGAAGAACTACCCTCAACTAAATAATTTTGTGTGGGTCATAGGTCAGGTTATAGATGTTGTTTAAACTGTTTTATATCATTACAATGTAATTTGGAAGATTCCTTTTGCTTCTGTTTGGGATTTTTATGTTCAATGCATTTCTTTTTGTATAATTTGACCATGTGTTTTTTTCTCATGTATTCAAGAAGGTTCACTACACTGTATGGAGGGATTTTCTTATGAGGGGTTGAATAGCTTGAGCCTACATTTACTGTTCAGAAAAATGAGAGGCAACTTTATTGAAATATATTACATTTCTAAGGAACCTGATGCCGAAAGGTTGGTTCACTTTGTGGGAGAGTCGAGGACCAGGGGCATAATCCCAGAGTAAAGGGTTGCCTACTCAAGACGGAGATAAAGACACATTTCCTCCCTAAGAGGGTAGTGAATATGTGGAATTCTTTACCACAGAGGGCTCTTGAGGCTGGATCATTAATTATTTTTAAAGATTTTTGTTCATTAAGGGAATCAAGCATTATGGGGAAGAGGCAGGAGAGTGGAGTTGTGAATTATCAGATCAGCTATGATCTGATTGAATAGTGGAGCAGACTCGATGGCCTGAATGGTCTATTTCTGCTCCTACGCCTGATGGAGTTCTAAAGGGTCACTTGTTACATTGATTTATATTCAGGTTTCTGGGACAAACCCAGTGCCGCCCTATTGTTTCATTAAAATAGGCTTAAGTACACCAGGAAATCACAGCCCATTATGTTCGAATCTCCTTCCTCCTGTTTAACACAGAGAGGAAGAATGGCATACAGTTTAAAACTGAGCCAGGCCCTCCAAGCATTGTTACGGGGACACTAAATACCAACCATGTACGAGCTAGCGTTTCTCGTTTAGTCCATTGAGGATGACACAATAATTCTGCCAATCATGAAGAAACCTGGAAAAGCAAAGATATGGGTGAGAGTACTGAGTCTTAATACATTTGTTGTATTTTTACTCCAAGCATGACTTGTCCTAAATAGATTTTCATATAAGTCAATAACCATGAAAGGCAGAAGTGAGCTCCAACAATGGCTGAGTTTCCAAACTTGGAAGATTGTACAGTTTAATTCCCAGTCTAGCTTCAACAAAAGTGGGTGAGAGAATGGAAAGCTAGAATTCCACTCCGGATCTCTTACCGACATTCCCAACCACAAAGCATGCAGACATGGAGAGGGGATTGGCTAAACAGAATAAGGAACCCACCCACTAAATGACTGTCAGAAAAATGCAGAGTATATGCTGGCATCCAAGGTTAATGGTGACTACAGAACAAGAGTCAGGATTACTTAGCAGGGATTTGGAATTGGAAGGAATTTAAGGTGAAGTGAGAGTGACAGCCTTGATATCAAGGCCATATTTGATGAGCGTGGCGTCAAAGAGCCCTAGCAAAACTGGAATCAATGGGAATTGGGAGAAAGTCTCTGTTGGTTAGCACAGAGAAAGATGGTTGTAGTTGTTGGAAGTCAGCCATCTCAGCTCCAGGACATCACTGCGTGAATTCCCCAGGGTGGTGTTCTAGGCCCAACCATCTTCAGCTGCTTCATCAATAACCTTTCCTCCATCATAAGGTCAAAGTGGGGATGTTCACTGATGATTGCACAATGTTCAACACTAATTGCACTCCCTGAGATACTGGAGCAATCCATGTTCAAATGTAAAAGATCTGAACAATATCCAGGCTTGGGCAAGTGACATTCATGCCACACGAATGCATGCAATGATCATCACCAATAAGACACAATCTAACTACCACCCTTGGCATTCAATGGTGATACCATCACTGATTCACCCACTAACAATATCCTTGGGGTTACTATTGACCAGAAACTCAACCAGATTCACACATAAACACAATGATTACAAGTGCAGCAAGTAACTCGTCTCCTTATTTCCCAAAGCTTGTCCACCATCTACAAGGCACAAATCAAGAGTGAGATGGAATAGTCCCCACTTGCTTGTTGGGGCAAAATTCAACACCACTGAAGAAGCTTGACACCATCTAGAACAAAGTAGCCACTTGATTGGCACTACATTTACCTTCCCACCACTCCTCCACCCCCCGCCCCATCACTGATGCTCATTATAGCAAGATGCATTGCAGAAATTCACCAAAGACCCTTAGACAGCACCTTCCAAATCCATAACCACAAGGGCAGAAGATACATGGAAACCCCACCAGCGGCAAGTTCCATCCTGATTTGGAAATATGTTGCTGTTACTTCACTGTTGCTGGGTCAAAATCCTAGAATTCCCTCCCTGGGGGTGGGTTAACCTACAACTGCACCATAGAGTCATAGAGATGTAAGCATGGAAACAGACCCTTCGGTCCAACCCGTCCATGCTAACCAGATATCTCAACCCAATCTAGTCCCACTTGCCAGCATCCAGCCCATATCCCTCCAAAGTCTTCCAATCATATACCCATCCAAATGCCTTTTAAATGTTGCAATTGTACCAGCCTCCACCACTTCCTCTGGCAGCTCATTCCATACACGTACCACCCTCTGGATGAAAATATTGCCCCTTAGGTCTCTTTTATATCTTTCCCCTCTCACCCTCAAACTATCCTCTCTAGTTCTGGACTCCCCGACCCCAGGGAAAAGACTTTGTCTATTTATCCTATCCATGCCCTTCATAATTTTGTAAACCTCTATAAGGTCACCCCTCAGCCTCCGACGCTCCAGGGAAAATAGCCCCAGCCTGTACAGCTCTCCCTCTAGCTCAAATCCACTAACACTAGCAACATCCTTGTGAATCTTTTCTGAACTCTTTCAAATTTCACAACATCTTTCCATTAGGAAGGAGACCAGAACTGCACACAATATTCCAACAGTGGCCTAACTAATGTCCTATACAGCTGCAATATGATCTCCCAACTCCTGTACTCAATACTCTGATCAATAAAGGAAAGCATACCAAATGCCTCCTTCACTATCCTATCTACTTGCGATTCCACCTTCAAGGAGCTATGAACCTGCACTCCAAGGTCTCTTTGTTCAGCAGCACTCTCTCGGACCTTACCATTAAGTGTAAAAGTCCTGCCCTAATTTGCCTTTCCAAAATGCAGCACCTCACATTTATCTAAATTAAATTCCATCTGCCACTCTTTGGTCCATTGACCCATCTGACCAAAATCCTGTTGTAATCTGAGATAACCTTCTTCGCTGTCCACAACACCTCCAATGTTTGTGTCATCTGCAAACTTACTAACTGTACCTCTTATGCTCGCATCCAAATCATTTCTGTAAATGATAAAAAGTAGAAGACCCAGCACTGATCCTTGTGGCACTCCAATGGTCACAGGCCTCCAGTCTGAAAAACAACCCTCCACACCCCGATCAGTCTTCTACCAGTTCAAGAAAGCAAAGCACCATCACCTTCTCAAGGGCAAATAAGGACACATAGTAAATGCTGGCCAACCAGTGATGCCCATATCACAGGAGCAAATCTTTTGAAAAAACTTTGCACAGGGAGACAAAAACCAATGAAGAACAGAAAAGCTTAGGCATGATAGGTGTGTGGAACTGTGTATAACATAGTGGAGCTCTGAAGTAGATAATGTTTTTCTATTCAATCATGGGGTGTAAGCATTATTGGTTGGGCCAGCATGCATTGTCCATCTTTGGTTGTCCTTGAGAAGGTGGGAGTGAGCTGTCTTGAACTATTGCAGTCCATTTAGTGGAGGTTGTCCAGACTGCCAATAAAGAGGGAATGACTGTATAAAGGTTGACATATAGGTAAAAGATAACCAGAGATGTAAATTCAGTTTCTCTCGAGAAAAGATACTATGGAATGTCACACTTGAAAGGTGTCAAAGGAGCTTCAAAGTGATGTGCTTAAAATGGGAGAAACACATTCCAATTGAACCGTAATCTCCCAAAAATTATCTCAGACTGCGTACATGGTGAGAGAAAAGACTCCAGTCTGGACAAAGGACATGTTTTTGTCTTCGCCTTTCAAGAATATACAAGAACAGTGTTTAAAACCTTAATCTGTGTGTGCTTATTGAAGAAGGTTTTTAAGCGAGCTGAAGTGCTCATGTATGCCACTGGGCTGAGGTACTTGTGCGTAATAGCCTCAATTAGAACATGTATGTGCTGTGAAGGTCACAGTCAAAGACTCATTCACTAACAATGTCTACATTACAGGTAAAGAACTCACTCGTTCTGAGTGCCAGAAGAAGCAAACCAACTGTCGTCAAAAAGAACCAGGGTGAAATCCATTCATTTAACCTGCAATGCCAGGACTCCTGAAATTAACTATCTACTATTCATGAACGACCCATTTAGACTGGTGTGCATATATTTATATTAATAGGTATCTTTTAGCGTGTATTTAATTTTAGTCCACTTCTCATTTTTATGTATGTTGCATTATTATTTCTTACCGTGTTTATTAACTAATGAATTCACTTTTCTTGTTAATTCAAAAAACTCTGGCTAAATTGGCTTTGTTTAAAATATTAGTTAATTTGGATCTGAGAGAATGTGTCCACAAGGGGGGGATTTCCTTTGTTAAATTAATTTTGTCATGACCAACGAAGGAGATGGATGAATAAAGAAATGAAGCCAGTTCGTCCCTCCTCACCTATAACAACCCTACCAACTCTTTTAGTCACCATAAATAGCTCAAGCAATAATAAACTAGAGAAGGGAGTGGTTGGAGCTGGATGACAATGTCATTTTTAAATCCCTCAGAAAGATAAAGGTAAGAGGCAATAATTAAGAAGGTATGAAACGTTGTTGGTGAATGTTTTGTAGATGGGGTGGTTTTAAAAGTTCAAACAGCAATAACTGAATTCAGGATTGTCTGGAAAGGCAATTGAAGTGCTACAGCATCACAGGGATAAGAGAGCTCAAGAGGCCTTCATTGGCATGTGAGTCAGGAGTGGAAGAGCTGTGGGACAACAGAGGAAGGGGAGGAGCTCAAAAATGAAATGATAGGCCAACAGATTTAACTTTTATATAGAAAAAATGATTGTGAAGGGGTGAGCAAGAGAAACAGTTAGTCACAGAGAGATGTTTGGAGTGTTTGTTTTCTCCAGCATGATCCTCGTGCATTATGAACATTTTGTGCCAAGCAGAAGGTAAACAGAGAGAAGGAGAGACAGGAAGATGAATCTGAACCCTTCAAATTTTCCAGTTGCAATGGCTTTTCTCAGAGGGTTTGAGGTGTTGGAGGAATTATCCATTGGAATCTTTAGTTTCCTAGACAATTCCCTCAGGGTCTCCTTCATGTGCCACACCTATCTACACTGCAAAAATGATAATCTGGCCTTCTGAAAATCCACACCAACCTGTCCTCTCATTCTTTATATATATAAATGTGCTGATAGATCCGGTGAGGGTTCATTTTTGCTTGTTTCATGTTTCCAGGATTTGCAGATGTTTCCTTTCATTTTTAGGGAATTAATGAAAAAAACTAAAGATCAACCTGAAACATAATTCTTGAAATTTTGAATGGTTCTGGCATTTTACTTAGCAGAGGCTGTTCTTTTGCCAAAGAGGCGTGAATGGAATGCAACCAGACTGGTCTTCTGACACTGTCAGTGTGTGTGTCATCCCAGAGTCTGATTCACTGCCCCAGTGATACCTGATCACTGTGCAACCACTTCAGCAGAAATAGCCACAATCACCATTCAGGGCAAACCTTTCATATTCAGTGTAAGGATGCTTGTTCATCTAGTTTTATTGGGGTAGTTCGTTTTTAAGTTGGCCAAAATGTAAATGTTGCACCAAAAGTTTTCACGGACCTGCCCATGTCCTTTGGATAATCAAGGTTCCTTTGTAAATTAGTTTGACAATCAGGAGGCTGGGAGAACACTGCAAGCCAGGCAGCATCAGGAGTTGGAGAAGTCAACATTTCCGGTGTAACCCTTATTCAGGACTGGGGGTGGGTGTAAGGGGAGCTGCAGATAAACAGAGGAGGTGTGCGTAGAGTAATGAGGTGTACATAGGAGGACTCAACATTGAGTTCTTCAATTTCAAATAACCTCCCTTCCCACCTCCCAATTCCCTTCTCAGCCCCTTCCCCTCCCTTCCATTCCTATCAGCCACCAACCAGATTCATCCCTCCCATCAACCAACCAGGTCGTACCCACTACCTGTCTCCACCTATCCCCGCCTCACCGTTCTGCCCCTGCCCCCCCCCCCCAGTCCTGAAGAAGGGTTACACCCAACACGTCAACGTCCCCACCTCCTGATGCTGCCTGGCTTGTTGCGTTTCCCCAGCCTCCTGTTTGTCTACCTTAGATTCCAGCATCTGCAGTTTTTTTTTTGTCTCTAACCACGTCTATAAATGAGTTCACATTTTCTACTGAACCAAAATGACAGCACTTTCACAGTAATCTATTGGCTGTGAAGCACCTTTACATTCTGAGGAATTAATGAAGTACTATAAAACTACAAGCTGTTTCTTCTCAGAATCCAACTATGGCATGAACAGTGCCAGCTATTTTAACCTCTTCAGTTCTTAGCAACACACCAAGTCAAGTTGATATATGGCTCTGCTACATTTATTGTTGACCATAGAATCAGCAGCCCACAGCACTGAATCCCTTACAGTAGAAATGCACCCTTAAGAGGTGTGTCTCCTGATCCCTGTCAGTGGATCATGATTATAATTAGATTTCAACATGGCTGTTTATAGGTATTTGCAGAACCTATTCAGAGACATTATGACACACTCTGGAGCAGGTGGGATTTGAACCGGGCCTCCTGGCTCAAAGGTATGGACACTACCATTAAACCACAAAATCACTCATCATTTTAATATTGAGCTTTGTAAAGAAAATACTTCAAACGGTGTTTATTTCTCTGACCCCAGAAAAACAGAGCATCACCCCTCTAAGCACAGATGGTCTTTTGAATGGTCACAAAAATAAAGTTTGGTATTTTTTAAACTGTTTTACTGCAACAACTGGGTGAAGCGAGTTCACTGTAGTAGGTTCTGGATCTAAAGAAGCCAAGCCCCAGCAAGATGTTATGAAGTGATCCATTCAGACTCCCTGCTTAGTTTCTGCCAAACCTGCCTAACCTGTCAGGCAGCACATAACTGAGAGCAGTGTCACCTGTCAACATCCACGTTCGGACTTACGTAAATAGTCAAAATCTTAGGTCTTCTGCGTTCCTATATATATATTTTTCAAAACATCATTAAAAAGAAGGGATCATACAAAGGAAGAAACCACACCCATTCAACTCTTTGACGTTATTGTTTCATCATTTATTGCTTCATGCTCATGAATGGTTTAACCATTAGATTTATACGTCTTAGGTTTTAACCTTGGATATGGCTGCATTGCTGATCTAGCCCTGAAAGAATTTCTTCCCTCCTCCTTGCTCAATGTACTGCTGATTCACACAGGATTACGTTCTGTGGACAATAGATTCAGTACCCGATGTAACTTTTAAAAGAGAGCTGGATATTTAACGGAAAAGGAGAAGTTTGCAGGGCTATGTGGAAAGAGCAGGGGAGTGACAGTGACTGGGCTGCTCCTTCCCCAATGTGGTCTATGATGTTAAGGGTATTTCCACCATCTGTACTATGGCCCTTTGCTGCTCAAAAAGTGTCCAGTGCATCAAACACAGGCACACACACCCAAGAAGTAGCATCATGATACTTGCACATAATACCTGGAGGCAAGCTGTGTTGGGGAGTGTACCATAATTTTCGTAATCAAAAGAATGGTAAAGCACTTCCCTTTGGTTGTATATCTCTCAGCCAAATGAACTCTCCATTGAATCCAAACAAGAAGCATTTTAAATTAACAGATAATCTCTAAAAACATGGCCGGGGGTATTATCAGTGATCCAGTTCTCCCTAAACACAGCCAGATTGCAGGAAGACATTACAGATGAACAATATAGCAGGAGTAACAAAACCTCAATTGTTCAAGAGGAAAAAAAAGGACGTGTGATTAATTAGTGGGAAGGAATGATAATGGTCTAAGATAAGAAAGAAACATGAAAGAAAATAGGAAAACGTTACACCCAGATCTAAATTTGAATGATTTATGTAGGATGTCAACAAAGTTTCTGGGCAATCAGCTTTCCTGGGAGCTTGCTACTGTGTACTTCCAGTTTTCTTTGTCCTTAATCCCTCAATCATCTCTTGGTTTTAATTACAAATTATCTGCAGTTTAAATCTCAACTTCCACTCCCTTTTGTTGAAAGCACCCCCCCCCCCCCCCTCCCCCCCCCCTCCCTCTTCCAACTGAAGTTCGCCAAGTTGTTATGGTTTCAGACAATGGTTTCACATTGTCAAGGTCCCAGTATCAATAATGGAGAGTGTGGGAGGGCCTATCAGGAGCAGCATCAGGCATAGCTAAGCATGACGTTTCAATCAGGTGAAGCTACAACCTAGGACAATTTCCTTGCCAAACCATGCAAGATGCAAAGGCTATGGGCCTTAGCAACATTCCTGCAATAGTTCTGAAGACTTGTGCTCCTGAACTTGCCACACCCCTAACAGAGCTGTTCCAGTACAGCTATGATACTGGCTAACAATTGACAATGTGGAAAATTGCCAGATATTTCCTGTACACAAAAAAATAGGACAAATACAACCAAGCTAATTACCACCCCATTAGTCTACACTCCATCCTCCATGAGGTGATGGAAGGTGTCATCAACAGTGCTATCAAATAGCTCAGCAATAACCTGCTCAGTGACACCCAGCTTGGGACTCACTAGGGCTACTCAGCTCCTGACCTCATTACAGCTTTGGTTCAAACATGCAGAAAACAGCTGAGTTCAAGTAGATTTGCAGATGACACCAAAATTGGAGGTGTAGTGGACAGCGAAGTAGGTTACCTCAGAGTACAATGGGATCCTGATCAGATGGACCAATGGGCTGAGGAGTGGAAGATGGAGTTTAATCTAGATAAATGTGTGGTGATGTATTTTGAAATGGCAAATCAGCACAGGACTTGTACTCTTAATGGTAAGGTCCTGGGCAGTGTTGTTGACCACAGAAACCTTGGAGTGTAGGTTTGCAGTTCCTTGAAAGTAGAATCTCAGGTACATAGGTTAGTGAAGAAGGCATTTAGTATGCCTTCCTTAATTGGCCAGAGCACTGAGTATAGAAGTTGGGAGGTAATGTTGTGGCTGTACAGGACATCGGTTAAGCCACTTTTGGAATATTGTAAGCAATTGTGGTTCCCTCCTATCAGAAGGATGTTGTGAAGCTTGAAAGGGTTCAGAAAAGATTTAAGGAGGATATTGCCAGGGTTGGAGGATTTGAGCTATGGGAGAGGCCGAATAGGCTGGGGCTGTTTTTCCTGTCGCGTCAGAGACTGAGGGTGACCTTATATAGGTTTATAAATGCATGAGGGGCATAGAATAGGGTAAATAGGGGTCAGGAAGTCCAGAACTAGAGGGCATAGGTTTAGGGGGAGAGGGGAAAGAATTCAAACGGACCTAAGGGGCAACTCTTTCACGCAAAGGGTGGTTTGTGTATAGAATGAGCTGCCAGAGGAAGTGGTGGAAGCTGGTACAATTACAATATTTAAAAGGCATTGGGATGAGTCCATGAATGGGAAGGGTTTAGAGGAATATGGGCCAAGTGGCAAATGGTACTGAATCAGATTGGGATGCCTGGTCAGTATGGACGGGTTGGGACGAAGGGTCTGTTTCTGTGTTGTACATCTCTATGAGTCTATGACTCTAAGTGAGGTAAGGATGACAGCCCTGGACATCATGGCTGCATTTGATCAAATGTGGCATCAAAGAGTCCAAGCAAAACTGGAATGCCAGGCAATGACTATCTCCAACAAGTGATTGTAAACATTCAGTATCATTAACATCATTGAATGAGCATGATCTCACTAATATCATCCTAGGAGGTTACCATTGATCTGAAAATGACCACCATATTAGTCTTGTGGCTACAAGAGTAGGTCAGAGGCTAGGAATCCTGTAGCAAGTAACTCACCTTCGGACATCCCAATTAGACAATTAGAATATTAGACAAAAAGACTGCATTGCTGTCTTTGGGAACTTCCTGTGTGCAAATGGTTACTGTGTTTCCCACATTACATTAAAGACTACTGCATTGGCTGTCAAGAGCTTTGAGATGCCCAATGACCAGGAAAGAATTATATAAATGCAAGTCTTGAATTTTACCCCTTCACTTGTCTTATCACAGTGACTATAATCTTCTCTTGTTACACATTAAATCACAATTGAGTGCATTAGAGTCCTATACACTACGTTTTCTTCCAGTTTGATTTGACAAATGGCTATCTGTCTCCTCGTTTCCCTTTTGATGAGGCTCGTACACTCGCACAAAGTTATAATCTTCTGCCACTACGAAGTACTCTACTCCCTCCCTAGAGCACCTTTCAATGGAAGAGTTTTATATGTAAAATGTAGAAATTAGAAAAAAGTTAAAGCAAATCATGGCAGGACTTACATACTTAGTGGTAAAGTCCTGGGGACTGTTGCGGAACAAATGGACCTTGGGTTACAGGCTCAAAGTTCCTTGAAAGTGAAGTCACGGGTAGATAGGATAGTGAAGAAGGCGTTTGGTATGCTTGCCTTTATTGGTCACAGCATTGAGAATAGGAGTTGGGAGGTCATGTTGTGGCTGTACAGGACATTGGTTAGGCCACTGTTGGAATACTGCACTCAATTCTGGTCTCCCTGCTATTGGAAAGATGTTGTGAAACATGGAAGGGTTCAGAAAAGATTTACAAGGATGTTGCCAGGCTTGGTGGGTTTGATCTGGAGGGAGAGACTGAATAGGCTGGGACTGATTTCCCTGGGTTGCTGGAGGCCAAGGGGTGACCTTATAGAGGTTTATAATATCATGAGGGGCATGGATAGGGTAAATAATCAAGGTCTGTTCCCCAGGGAGGAGAGTCCAGAACTGGAGAAGACAGGTTTAGGGTGAGAGGAGAAAGATTTAAAAAAGGGACCTAAGTGACAACTTTTTTTTTTTTACACAGAAGACGGTGCCTGATTGGAATAAGCTGCCAGAGGAAGTAGTGCAAGCTGGTACAATTACAACATTTAAAAGGCATTGGGATGGGTACATGAATAGGAAAGGTATGAGGGATATGAGCCAAATTTTGGCAAATGGCACTAGATCAGTTTAGGATATCTAGTCGGCATGCACAAGTTGGACCAAAGAGTCTGTTTCTGTGCTGTACTATGTGCTATGATTCTAATTATAGACCAGACAAAGACTTATTTTTAAGAAAGAGATTCAAGCTATCTCTAGCATTCTCTACCAGCACTGGGAGATACAATCAGCAATCGTTGCACATCAAACGTTTACACTTAGTACAAAGTCCTTTCTCAAAGTAATTGATTTTGCTTCAATTCCCATGTTACAAGCCCTAGAAACCTACTATTCCAAGAGTTCTAGGACCTTCATTTGCACCTTTCCAAAATGCTACTTGGAACACTTTGGATCTTGAGGCACTGAGACAAGTGAAACCTTTGCAGTCCAAATTCCTGGTCAATGGAGACAGCAGAGCAAGATCTATGTTTGCTCCTATCTTCAGGATGAACACTTTAATTTGCAGAAACCTGACAGTCAAGTACTAACAATCCAGCACACCGAGCAATCAAACTGCAAAGTGATTCTTCGAATTTCAGGTCTGTGTATCTCCACCAGGTGATAGTTTTCCAGATAAATGAATTTGGATAAAGAAACAAATGCATAACACGTGGGAAAATGTGATTAGAGTCTGGAAATCATTGCCCAAAAGTGTGGTGAAGGCAGGTTCAATCATAACATCTAAAGAGGGAGTTAGATGATTATTGAATATAAACAATGTGCAAGGGACTGGACAAAGGTAGGAGATTGTTACCAAGTCTTAACACTTATCTGGAGAGCCAGTGTTAACATGATGGGCTGAATGGCTTCCTTCTGCACAGTATCAATTGTAATTATAGAATAGAACATGTACAGTATGGAAGCAGGCCATTCAGCCCATCGAGGGCTACGCACCAATCCTCCGAAGAGCATTCCATCTGCTCCTCTCCCCCACCTATCCCTGCATTTCCCCACAGCCAATCCACCTAATCTGCATATCTTTAGACTTCAGTGAAGATGTTATCATTCGTTCATGTTCGAGTGATTTTCCAAGAGACCAGAGACATTATCCTCCTGGATGATCATGATCTGTTCAAGAATTCTGGAGCTCAACTTGATTCACCTTTCTTGTAATGTTTAATTTAAGCAACTGCACATTAACCTTCAGGGCAATAATTTATTTTTAAAAATTAAATGATTTGTACACTATAAACCCATAATGTACATTATATATTACATGTTTAATATTCAGTTTACAGAAGAGGTGGAAAATATACCAAATTCATCACCTTCACTTATAGTTACTTTCCTACAAAATTTGTTTTCAGGTGTTTTTACATTGATAACCCCAATGTCACAAAAAGTAACAGTCAACAGTACAATTTTACTTGTTTACGTTACACTAGTAACTAACCACTGCATGCAAATCATTTCATTATTCAAGAAGACATTGATGATAATTTAATTACTTTAAACATGTAGGTTTAAATTTTAAGGTTGCAAGAGTGAGAGGCTTAGGCACTTAAGGTTTTTCTTTTGCTGTGCCATGACTAAAGGGATTGTGTTTCTTTCTAATCTATCCCCTTGTAGGAAGCCAGTTTAACGGACTAATCTGCCCTCAAGTTACAAACTGTGGAACAGAATCCTAACCATCTGTATAGCTAGGAGTAGCTGAACTATCGTTTAAAGTTGAACATTGGTTCATCTATTCTCACCAACTCAGAGTATTTAATCCTCGCCAAGAGCTAAGAACTTCGTGAGGCAAGTAGAATCCAATTCCCACTAGCAGTTATAGTTTATGGTGAAGCTAATATCACAACATTGTTACTGGGTTGAAGTTCAGGCAGATGTACAGAAGTTTTCTGAATCTTGGCCTATTTTCATCATCCGATAAAATTAAGAGTACTTTAAAAATGCAGAAACAACAACTATGTCTATTATATAAGATCTTCCCCACGTCAGCAAGTGGAAGGTGCAAGAGGAAATCTAAGGGACTGAATATAAACAGAACAGATTACAACTCCCAATACTTCACAGGTTCAGACTAAGAGTCCTCAGTATTGCCATACAAGGTGAGAAGGTTGCAAACAGATTTGATTTCAAGTCCATGTTTGAAGTCCAATGCCATTAATTGTTCAGTATTGCATAGAAGTACATTGATCCAGCAAGGACAAAGAACTGAAACAAGAAGAAAACAAAATATTCACTTATGCTATAAAGTCTATCTTTTGTTATCCATATAGAAATAGTCAAAACACATTTTTCACTATCATTGCAACTTCTGCTCTTAGGATGAAAATAATATTGCAATAATAACCATGCTGGTTGAGCAATAAATATTGGCTAATACAAGAGGGAAGCAAAGGATTCTCTCTTGTGTAAGAGCCATTTTATCTCATACAGTGTAGGTGGAACCTGTTTCACATCTAATCCAAAAGACAACTATTCCAATTACTGCACTGAAATGTCAGGTTGGAGTGTTTGTCCTCTGGACTAAGCCAATCATGTATCTATAAGTTATGTTCTATCTTCTCTACCCAATCCATGACTCACTTCAAAAAGCATTCATTATTTCTCCAAAGAATCTGTGTATGATTAAAATATCAATTTCAAATTAAATTTAGTGCATCATAGACTCTGTACTACAATAATGGATGAATATAAAGGGAGTCTGTTTTCTGCAGATGATACATTGACTGGAGCTTCTTCAGTTAATAGCACAAAGACAGAGAAACATCAATGAACAAAAAAAACCTCATGTTTTAAGTACATGTGCCGTTTCAACTCGATATGTGCTGAAACAACTCCAACTGTAGTACAGGCTTTAGTCTATGGAATGCTTATGCTCTATCCCAGACAACAGTGGATATAATTGATTCAAGACGATAGGGTTTGTCTTAAAGTCAACAAATCAAAAGAATTATGGAACTGACAAAGAGTGATGTTGAGGCCACAAGCAGCTCAGTCATGATCTTATTGAATGGCAGGGTTAAATCCACCTTGCAATTCTTATGTTCACCTAAGCACACTCAGATGATGAGGGTAAATGCAATCTATCAGTCTTAACAGGAATTCAGTAACTCATACTGCAAAACGTATCCACTGAAGTTAAAGTAGGGGTGAGTGCTGACAGCCTCCATGCCACAGTTCAATGTTGGCATGAACTTACTAGGTATCATGTGAATGTTCATTTAGGAAACATTATTAGCAATTGATTGCACCAAATGGAGCAACAATCTAGTCTAGTGGAAAGGAGGAGAGAAGCAGACAAAACAATTCTGCTATATTTTAAAAAGCTCATATAAAGGCCAAATGAAGCCATTGGCTGCTTTTATTTAAAATCCAGCATCAAGTTACAAAATCAAATAATATGACATTCAATGCTCAGATCTACTTGATGAGACCAAGGGGTATTCACTCAAGTTATTCAGATGATTAATCAGCAACTTTGATTTACATGACAGCCTGCAAGGCCTACCACACCATGATAATTAACCTATATGCATGGTAACAATTTTTTGTTAAAAAAAAACATTGTGCACAAAATTTGAAGGAAACATAGCATAGGGCATTACTGTATGATCAATGTATTGTAGGATAATGCATTGACAAGCAAAATAATGCTCATGGAAAAAAAAAAGAAAGAGACTTACAGTCCAACAAAGGATAGCAAATCCAAACCATGCTACACCCCAAGCATGTCTGTTCAGAGGGCCAGAAATAAATTCAAAGCATCCCTGCAAAAATATAAGAGAGCAATCAGAAATTATAGTTACACCAATTTAAAAAATATACTAATAAATTCTTCAAGTTTCCTTGGGATAAGGAACTGCATGGAATTAGACTGAATACGATGAGCACAACGTGGTGGATTGTGTACAGCATGGAACAACATGATGAAGGGGACTTATTGTTTATCTGATGGGGCAACACAGTGGCTCAGTGGTTAACACTGCTGCTATAGTGCCAGAGACCAGGGTTCAATTCCAGCTTTGGGTACCTGTCTGTGTGGAGTTTGCACATTCTCCCAGTGTCTGCATGGGTCCACTCTGTAGGGATTCTATGATTCTACAGGACTGACATATTACTAACAGAGAAGACACCATTACAGAATGAGTATGTGAAGAAAGAGACCCTAAAGACTAAACTAGAGAACAGTGTTTGAGAGTTTGTGTAGAAAAAGGACTGCTCCAGTAAACAAGGAGATGAACGCCCTTTCTTAGCAATAAAAAAAAGGTCCACATAATCTCAAGCACCCACAGCCAGACTAGTATATTTCAGACTGGTATCTCAGCGTACAGATTACGTATTGACTTGGAAAGCAGAAGATAATGCAGTTGGTACTGCAATAGGACTTGTTGTTTATCAAATACAGAGAAGATTTGTAGCTCAGGTTGAGGTTTGCGATGTAGATTTGCTCACTGAGCTGGAAGGTTCATTTCCAAAAGTTTCATTACCCTACTAGGTAACACCTTCAGTGGGCCTCAGGTGAAGCACTGCTAAAATTCCTGCTTCTATTTATATGTTTGGGTTTCTTTGGGTTGGTGATGTCATTTCCTGTGGTGATGTCACTTCCTGTTCCTTTTCTCAGGGGGTGATAGATGGGGTATAACTTGATGTGTTTGTTGATAGAGTTCTGGTTGGAATGCCACGCTTTTAGGAATTCTCGTAAGACAAGCCAAACAATGACATGCACAAGAATTTTGGATTTGCCAATGTTTCTTCTGTTTACAGAGCAGCCAGCACTTTGAAAGCATGATCACAGGTTCTCATTTTTAATGGGAGTCAACTTGTAAGGTATTGTCACCCAGCATACTATAGTGGGCATGCAACCACCCACTAGCAAAGTCAAAAACTGATTATGATTTATGTATAGAACAGCTACAACTTATGTCCATCAATACAACTTGTTCATTTTTACATTTCAGAAAGAGGACACTTCAATCAAGTTCAAGCTAATTTTCAATTTTTTGTATCTGTGTGGTACACTTTTCTCCTCACCATCTGTGGGTTTTGGTTGGCCTTTTGCTATCTTTTCAAGATGTGGTTTGGTTGCTAACCTTTTTAAGTGTAGAGGTTAGCCAGAGGAGCCAGTAATCAAAATGGCTGTCACACAAATCCCTCTTGCACATGGTTTCATGTCTCCTGTTATTAATCGTTAAATATTCCCTCTCCAACCCCTGTGTGAATGATTACTATAAATTTCTCACAACTCCCTTAACATGTTCCCAATCAGTTCAGGCAGAGCCAATGAAGGTGTTGGAGCATTTCCAGCTAAAAGAAAATACGCAATAGGGCACCACTAATGGAATTGGACAGAATATATTGCAACCAATTAGGATTTGATTCTTTCAATTGCACAACTTGTATCCAACACTAGTTAAGGCACCAAACTGTACAGATCTTGTGATCCTGCTTCATACATAGGCTGGATTGGTGAGTAAGGAAGTTTTAGCCAGACCAAGAGTATGACTCAACAAGAGTTCACATGATGTGCTTGCCCTCCTCTGAGGTGAGTAAATGTAGACTAGTGGGGCTTGCATCATCTTGGGCAAGTATCAAAGTTCAGCTTTCATATAGCCTTCCTAATTATCTGAAGCACTAATTAAAGTCTGTGTAAATCCACCATTTAAGTAGTTACTTGCTCATCTTTTATGGAGAAAGAAATTATGATCCAAAATTTTCAAAAATTCTATACCACAGGTAATTAGCTCTTAAAAAGTACATGATTTGGAGGAGCCAGTGTTGGACTGGGGTGGACAAAGTTAAAAATAACACAACACCACGTTATAGCCCAACAGGTTTATTTGGAAGCACTAGCTTTTGGAGCCCTGCTCCTTCATCAAGCAGTTAAGAAGCAGTGCTTCGAAAGCTAATGCATCCAAATAAACCTGTTGGATTATAACCTTATGTTGTGTGATTATTAACTTAAAAAGTATGTTTGCTTTCCTCTAAAGAGAAGTGTCATTTTGAACCCTAACTTATTTTCTTGTTGGTAACCCCATAACCTTAGACTCCCACGATCAAACAGCTGTCTTACTCAGCCTGGAATATATTGTTCAGCAGGTGGATGTCAGTGCATCAGCACACCAAATCAGGATTAACAGGACCTCAGTGACCATGCAGCCTACAGATAATATTGACTCAGCCTCCACTATTCGCAGGGGAAAAGGTGACCAAATCCTAATGATCCTCAAGAAATTTCACCTTATCCCCATGTTGAATGGAGATCGCTTCTAAAACTGTCTGTTCATTTTCAGCATCCCTCTCGTCAAGTTCCTCAGAATTTTTTGTTTCAAGTGAATGATCACCTCTCATTCTTCCAAGTGAAATGGGCACAAGCCCAACCTGCTCAATCTTTCCTCAAAACAATTGCTTTGTCCCAGAAAGCAGCCTGGTGAACCCTCCCTCAACAGTTTCCATTCTATGTACACGTTAAAGGTTCAAAATGTAATTCATTACTCCAGGTGCAGTGCCACCAATACCTAGTACAGTTGTAACAAGGAACGTGAATAATCCAAGCTTCACATTACCTGATTATGAACAAAGCCACGAACACCAAGTTTGCAACCATTCACATTTCGAAATTGGTCAACAAAGTCGGTTGTACAGCATTCTCGTGGCCAGGGGAAATCGGAATCCAAATGGGTTGATCTGAATACAGAGTTGAACTCAATCCAATCCTGGGGTCCTCTTACACCACAGCAGTTATTCTGCAAGAAAAAAGAACAACTTCATCTACAAAGGTGCGACATACTGTCTCTTCAAGGTCTGCATACTGTAAAACCAATGCAACTTCCAGCTGTGGAACAGACTAAGTGAATGCCTTTTTGGCCAGCCATCTTCAAACAATTGGGTAGAGAGGCCTTTTTTCTCACTCAAATGAGCTACTCTATTAACTGTTTAGATGTTATAAGGAAGAGATTTCATGGTACTGTGCGGTGATGGTTTTTCTTTTATTATGATTTCTTCCAAACTAGGCAAAAAGAAGTCTCAATGAATATTAGAAATACAGCAACACTGAAAGTATACATCTCAAACAACAAACCACAATTGTTAAGATACATAGACCAGAAAAAACAAAATGGTGGAAGAGTGAGGGCGAGGACAGGATCACATATAGACAGAACAGAGTTGACCCACAAAAGAGAATCTTTCATCTCACCTAACACAAAAGAAATGCAAGTGCTGAAGATCTGAAACAAAAGCAGAAATTGTTGGAGAAACTCAGCAGGTCTGGAAGCATCTATGGGGAGAAAGCAAAGTTAACATTTCCAGTCCAGTGACTCTTTATCAGAATGGTTATTGGAATTGAAACATTGATTCTGCTTTCTCCCCATAGATGCTGTTGAGTTTAATCAGCAATATGTTTTCCCCATCTCCTCGGTCATTTCCAACTAAGGTACCAAGAAAGCAGGTGTACACTAATATATGGTACAGTTTCCATGCTAATTTTTAAAAAAAATTGTCACTTTTCTTAATCTCAGTAGTTAAGCTTCTTAACAGCCTAAAATAAAAAATAGGCTGTGTATTGGGTGAAGCATTAAGATTTATTCCTCATGTTCTTCACTCAAAATTCCACTTCTGAAGGAATCTGAAATGCTAATAATTCTTTAGGTTTCTCACCCCCACAGGATGAAAATGATCCCAAATGCACTTATTACATCTAAATATCACTCACTAGCCTAACACTTCAGTGTATCTGTAGAGATAGGGTTTAAAAAGATCACTCAGCATTATAAATGAAATGAGCACAAGCAGGTGACTCAATCTTTCCTCATAGGAAATCCTTGACTCAGAAATCAGCCTAGTTACCCCTCTCAATAGCATTTACGATATATAGTTGATACTCTGGGAAACACGGAGATGCAACTGGTCTCAGTACTTTGCTAGGAGGTTGGAATCTTTATGCTGCTCTATAATCTGATTGTGTATCCAGCTTTATTAATAAACTGTTGCTGAACAGGAAGCTAGAAGGCTGGGCTGAGCTAGTAAGAATGCAAATTAGAACAATACACAAGCTCCCTCTCTTCTTAGAATCATAGAATTTGACAGCCATTTGGCCCATTGTGTATGCACTGCATCCCAAAAAAAATGCTACCAATTAGTCCCATTCTCCAGCCCTATCTCTGTTGCCCTCTAAAGTTATTTTCAAGTATATATCCAGCTCTTTTTGAAGTGGAATCCACTTCCTTCATTCCCCCAGCAGCATATTCCAAATCCTAACAACACCCTCAGCAAAGAAGTTTCTCCTCATCTCACTCTTGGCTCGCTTGCTGACAATTGTGACCCCTAGTTACTGAAATGAGTCGAAAAGTGTGGCACTAGAAAAGCACAACAGGTCAGGCAGCATCAGAGGAGCAGGAGAGTCGACATTTCGGGCATAAGCCTTCATCAGGACTCCTCGGATGCTGCCTGATCTGTTATGCTTTTGCAGCGCCACACATTTCGACTCTGATCTCCAGCATCTACATTCCTCACTTTCTCCTAGCTACTGACATACCAACTAATGGAAACAGAATATCCTTCATTACCATCTCTGAATTGTTTATAAAATTTGAAGACCTCAATAAGGTCATCTCAGCTACAAGGAGATTGACCAAACTTTTCTAATTTTACCTTGTATCTAAAATTCCTCATTCCTGGTATAATTTTAGCAAATTTCCTTGGCAGTCATCAGGGGTTTGACATCCTTCCTTAAATAATGTGTCCAGAACCTGAACTCAATACTCCAAAAGTAGTCTGACTAATGATTTGTAGAGGTGAAGCAGCACTTCCTTGCTTTTATTCTTTACACTTCTATTTATAAAACCCTGAGCCTTGTTAACAACCATTTCAACTTGTCTGGCTACCTTCAAAGAATTCTTGTCTTACTTACTTCAGTCATGACGCGATTCCAAGAACGGGTGAGCTCCGTGTACTTTGTGAACTGATCATCATTCTGCCAATTTCGGTTATCATATAACTGGAGCATTTGCTTGAGGAAAAAGCTTGGAGCCAGCTGAAAAATAATATTTGGAAAGATGCTGAAAAAAGTGTAGAAACTATTTGAAATCTAGGAAAAATTACAACCGAGAGAGATTTCCAAAAAAAAGGACCATATTTTTAGTGAAGAAAACTAAAGAATAATAGGATCTCATACCTCAACAAACAGGTTTACAATTAAGAAGAAGTTATTGTACCCAAATTCAGAGTTGGAGGAAAATGTTCCGAAGTGCCACCTATTTGCTTTCCCCTCCAAAGCTGACGGATCTCATGTATTTTAAACAATCCGTAAGTTCTTTACACTGTTTCCCTTTGGCCAGAATGCAAGTTGAATTTCAAGATTTAGTCTAAAAATCAACCCGGTAAAAAAAAATGAAGCCTTTTAAAAAACAGTGTCTTTTAAAAGGAATGTGACAAACTTGTAGACTTTGGACTGACACTCATTGCACACTTTTCCTATAAAGGAAGATGACTCAGGATTACAAGCCATGTTAGAGGAAATATTAGACAGACCAGACTTAGATTTGTTGACATTTAGTAAAATGAGATATATCTTACTGAAATCATAAATATCTTAAGGTGCCCTGACAGGTTTGATGCTGAAAGAATGCTCCCTTTACAAAACCCATTTAAGACAGTGGTTTATCCTCCTGAGAAACATGAGTAACTGGAACTCTCCTCTAATGAGGAGTGGAAGCAGATTCATTGGGGTAGGCATCTCCCCGTGGGCAGGTTTGCATCTGTAAAAACTTGGGCAACATTCTTGATACCTACCCACCCCACATTGTCAGGGCAGGGGTGGCCTCAACTGAGGCTTTTAAAAGCTTGATAAAGATCCCTCAAAAGGCCTTTACCACCAGTCTTATTCCCAGCAGAGGGTGATCAGAGCCACTTGTACAGCCTACCAGATTTCAATGAACACTCTGGTAATTGGTAGACTGTTTCCTGTGGTGAGGCTGGGACTGACAGCAGCTAGCTATGAAAGGAACCTCACCCCCAACACAAAATCTGACCCTTTGCAAACCCTTGGAATGAGCAAAAAGCAGGTTTCAATTAAATGATTGATAACAACCTCATTTTGCAAACGAAAAAAATATATAATGTTCGAACTTGAGTTGGATTGCAAGGTCACAGTCATGGGCTTGTATTGTGTGTTTGTGTCAAACAATCCAGTTCAGTCACAATTCCCTGTCAGATACCATCAACTGAAGTTTCAGTTCATTTACATTTTGATCTGAACTTAATGAATATTCAAAGCTTCTGGGCACCAGAAAATCCAGGAGAAATACTTCAATTTTATAGGTTACAACACTTCTACAAACTCAATTCACCAGGTTATTCAGACCTGCAATTGTATTCAAAATAAGGAAGCAGTACTGCCAGACTGTTATCAAATGGCAAAATGCAGAATGAAACCTCCTTAAACCATTATTTTACAGCACCAGAGTTTATTTATGCACCTTATCATTGTTTTACCTTTCCAACTTCCAAGATGGTAAATTTGATTAAAACTTATGTTAAATAAAAATTATGTACTGAGATTGATCAATCACCATTCTAGACAGGACTTCCATTCATTATAGGAGAATGGATTTGACCAAATTATACAGAGATTTTAATTTTTATGTTTGATCATGAGGAAAGAAGTTACTTACAAAGTCCCTGTGCGTTGCAGCTGTGATGCATGAAGCAACTTCAAAGATGTAAACAATTAGCATCAAAATAATGTACTGAAAGAGAACACCAAAAAAAAGTTACTAACTAATATAGACCTTAAACTAGAAATAAGATAATCCCTGCAGATTTCTTCATCAAGAGGAACACGATTCAGATTAGCAAATGGTAAATTTCCAGGGGCACGATTAATTGCAACTTTTAATTCCTTCATGGACAGTGGTGCAATACTACATTCAAGTAGGCAGTCTGGGACTTCAATTCCATAACTAGATGGATGTGCAGCTTTCTTTACTGTTTCATAGGATTGCCTGCAAATGGAACAATTTGCATAGGCCTTTTCAGAGGGCAATTAAGAGCCAATCACGTTGCTATGGTCTGGAGTCAAATATAGGTAGGTCAAGACAAGGAGGGCAGATTTCCTTCCCTAAAAGGAAAGGACATTACTGAACCAGGCTGTAAAAACAATCTGATCCTAATGGTCATCATTACTAAGACTCTTATAAATCCTGATTTTATTCATTAATTTAGATTTCATTGGCTTTTGTGGTCAAATGTGAACACGTAGTATTAGCCCAGGCATCTGGATTAGTAATCTCCTAACCTGACATTTCAGTTAAAATATGCTTTTGAGTATCAAAACAGTCATATTTCAAATACAATTATTCTTTATATTGAAAGATTTATCCCACACTTAAACTGAAATATTTAGTCAGTATATACTGGCAATTTATTATGCATAACAGTATTGTTCACTAAACACTATTGGTAAGCGAAATATTTTACAAATTCCAAAATGACTGTTGTTTCAGCAGCAGTCCATGTAAAACCTTTCAACTGGGATGTAAAAAGGTTCCATGCCAGATCCAAGTTCAGATCAATACAATGTTTATAGCGTTATGTCAGGTTATTGCTAATCATGTATTGGACCAGGCAAATGCACTAATCAAAAGCAAATGACAAATTGAGATAAAATAACATCTATCAGACAGAATTCAAACTTACTGTTAGGATAACATTCTTGGCTGATTTCATGATTCCAAATATACCAACTATGCTCAGTACAAACAGGCAGAAGCCAACAAAAAGTCCAATCCAAGCTGCAGCAAAAACGTCAGTGTTGTTAGCTGCTGCAAGTAGAGGCCAGAGGTCATTTTGATCCGAAACATGGAAAATACATTCAGCCGTCAATGCAATGCCGCACAGCTGCAAAGAGAAACCGAGAGTTAACAGACAATCTTTAAACACTTGAGCCTACAGATGTATTTCACCATACTCCTGCACTCAATACTCTGACCAATAAAGGAAAGCATACCAAATGCCTTCTTCACTATCCTTTCTACCTGCGACTCCACTTTCAAAGAGCTATGAACCTGCACTCCAAAGTCTTTGTTCAGCAACACTCCCTAGGACCTTACCATTAAGTGTATAAGTCCTGCTCAGATTCGTTTACGCAAAATGCAGCACCTCGCATTTATCTGAATTAAACTCAACCTGCCACTTCTCAGCACTTTGGCCCATCTGGTCCAGATCCTGTTGTAATCTGAGGTAACTCTCTTTGCTGTCCACTACACCTCCAATTTTGGAGTCATCTGCAAACTTACTAACTGTACCTCTTATGCTGGCATCCAAATCATTTATATAAATGACAAAAAGTAGAGGGCCCAGCACCGATCCTTGTGACACTCCACTGGTCACAGGCCTCCAGTCTGAAAAACAACCCTCCATCACCACACTCTGTCTTCTACCTTTGAGCCAGTTCTGTATTCAAATAGCTAGTTCTCCCCGTATTCCATGAGATCTAACCTTGCTAATCAGTCTCCCATGGGGAACCTTGTTGAACGCCTTACTGAAGTCCATATAGATCACATCTACTGCTCTGTCCTCAATCTTCTTTATTACTTCTTCAAAATACTCAATCAAGTTTGTGAGACATGATTTCCCACGCACAAAGCCATGTTGACTATCCCGAATCAGTCCATGCCTTTCCACATACATGTACATCCTGTCCCTCAGGATTCCCTCCAACAACTTGCCCATCACCAAGTTCAGGCTCACCGGTCTATAGTTCCCTGGCTTGTCTTTACCGCCCTTCTTAAACAGTGGCACTACGTTTGCCAACCTCCAGTCTTCCGGCACCTCACCTGTGACTATTGATGATATAAATATCTCAGCAAGAGGCCCAGCAATCACTTCTCTAGCTTCCCACAGAGTTCTCGGGTACACCTGATCAGGTCCTGGGGATTTATCCACCTTTAACCGTTTGAAGACATCCAGCACTTCCTCCTCTGTAATCTGGACATTTTGCAAAATGTCACCATCTATTTCCCTACAGTCTATATTTCCATATCCTTTTCCACAGCAAATACTGATGCAAAATATTCACTTAGTAGTCAGAGTCTCAAAAGGAAAAGGGCAATCATAAATTAATGATCTGTATAAGTTGCTAAATATCATAGACACAAATAAAGCTTTAATATTTCAAACACTAAAACACAAACTATTCTGCAAATATAGATAATGGTTATCATTTTGTCCTTCCACACATTATATAGAGTGTAAAATGAATCCAGCCACACCCAACCATTAATTTGGCAATGTTGGAACCACCCTAATGAGAACGCACCCATAGCTTCAGCTTCAATATCAATCATGCAAGTCTTATTTGGAATGAAATAGACTGCCAGATAAAGGAAACACAAAAATCATTAAATTTTACATAATAGGAATTAGGCATTAGTGAAGTCTTAGTTCAAATGGCCTTGATTTTTATGTCCTCTTTGTCTACAGGAGTAGTGCCAGAAGACTGGAGGATAGCAAATGTGGTTCCCTTGTCCAAACAGGGGAGTAGGGATAACCCTAGTAACTATAGGCCAGTGAGTCTCACTTCTGTTGTGGGCAAAGTCTTAGAGAAAATTGTAAGGGATAGGATTTATGCACATCTGGATAGGAATAATGTGATCAAGGATAGTCAGCATGGTTTTGTGAAGGGCAGGTCGTGCCTCACAAACCTTATTGAATTCTTTGAAAAGGTGACGAAGGAGGTTGATGAGGGGAAAGCGGTAGATGTGGTATATATGGATTTTAGTAAGGCGTTTGATAAGGTTCCCCATGGTAGGCTACTGCAGAAAATACGGAGATATGGCATTGAGGGTGAGTTGGAGGTTTGGATTAGGAATTGGCTGGATGGAAGAAGACAGAGGGTAGTAGTTGATGGCAAAGTTTCTTCATGGAGTGCCGTCACTAGCGGTGTTCCGCAAGGATCTGTTTTGGGACCATTGCTGTTTGTCATTTTTATAAATGACCTGGAAGAGGGGTTAGAAGGTTGGGTGAGCAAGTTTGCGGATGATACGAAAGTCGGAGGAGTTGTTGACAGTGAGGAAGGATGTGGCAGGTTACAGCAGGATATAGAGAAGCTGCAGAGCTGGGCAGAAAGGTGGCAAATGGAATTCAATGTAGCTAAGTGTGAGGTGATTCACTTTGGGAAGAATAACAAAAAGATGGGGTACTGGGCTAATGGTCGGATACTTGGTAGTGTGGATGAGCAGAGGGATCTTGGTGTCCATGTACACAGATCTCTGAAAGTTGCCACCCAGGTAAATAGTGCGGTGAGGAAGGCATATGGCGTACTGGCTTTTATTGGTAGAGGAATTGAGTTCCGGAGTCCTGAGGTCATGATGCAGTTGTATAAGACTCTGGTGCGGCCGCATCTGGAATATTGTGTGCAGTTTTGGTCGCCATACTATAGGAAGGATGTGGAGGCACTGGAACGGGTGCAGAGGAGGTTTACCAGGATGTTGCCTGGTATGGAAGGAAGATCGTATGAGGAAAGACTGAGACACTTGGGGCTGTTTTCATTAGAGAAAAGAAGGTTTAGGGGTGACTTGATTGAGGTGTACAAGATGATTAGGGGGTTAGATAGGGTTGACAGTGTGAACCTTTTCCCGCGTATGGAGTCGGGTATTACAAGGGGGCATAGCTTTAAATTAAGAGGGGGTAGATATAGGACTGAAGTTAGGGGTAGGTTCTTCACTCAGCGAGTCGTAAGTTCATGGAATGCCCTGCCAGTAGCAGTGGTGGACTCTCCCTCTTTATGGGCATTTAAGCGGGCATTGGATAGGTATATGGAGGATAGTGGGTTAGTATAGGTTAGGTGGGCTTGGATCGGCGCAACATCGAGGGCCAAAGGGCTGTATTCTTCTATGTTCTATGTTCTATAAATGGTCAGGTCAGCTAATTGTTTGTCTCGTTAGGCATTTTCTTTATTTCCTGTTTTTGTTCAAGATTTATTATGCCCTCTGGTCCTATTTTCCCTCATGAGGTTTACTTTCTCAAGCCCCCTTAGGAATCGAATGTGTTTTAATGAGAACATCTCTCATTCTTCTAAATTCCGATAAGTAATGTCCCAATCTGTTCAATCTTTACTCAGAAGACAATCCCTCCACTAGGACATCCTAGTGAACCTTCTCTGAACTGGTTCCAATGAATGGTATCCTTAAATAAGGAGACCAAAATTGCTCATAGTACTCCAAATGTAGTCTCACCAGCACTTTGTACAGTTGTCATAAGATTTCCCTACTCTTATACTCCAAACCTCTTGAAATAAGGGCCAACATTCCATTAGATTCCCTGCTGCACCTGCTTGCTAGCATTCTGTCTTTCATACACAAGTTCATTTGTTGCTTTCTGCAGTTTTTCTCTAATTAAATAAATAGTCTTCTGTTTCTTTTGTTCTCACTTCCAAAGTGAACAACTTCAGATTTTCCCACATTATGTTCTATTTGCCAAGCTTTTGCCCACTTCCTTAACATATCAATAATCGTTCTATAAACTGTCTGTATCTCTTTCAGAAACTACCTTTCCATCTATTTTTGTGTCATTTGCAAATTTGGCCACATACATTCACTTCTTGCCTCCAAATCATGAATATATATTGTATACTGTTGTGGTCCCAGCACTGATGCCTCACTGGTCATAGGGTACACCAACCTGAAAAAACAACCCCGTAGCCCCACTCGCTGTTTCCTGCCCATTAGCTAATTTGCTATCCATGCCAATTCTTACATTGACAGCTGCTATAGAAAAGATGTTGCTAACCAGAAAGGGTCCAGAAAAGATTTACAAGGATATTGCCAGGATTGGAGCGTTTGAGCTATAGGGAGAGGCCAAATCAGGAGGGGTTTCTTTTCCCCTCTGGAGTGTTGGAGGCTGAGGGGTGACCTTATAGAGGTTTATAAAATCTTGAGGAGCATGGATAGAATGACTAACCAAACTCTTTTTTCCTGGGTAGGGGAGTCCAAAACTAGAGGGCGTAGGTTTAAGGGGAGAGGGGAAAGATTTGAACAGGATCGGAGGGGCAACTTTTTTCACAGGAGCATGGCGCATGTATGGAATGAGCTGCCAGAGGAAGTGGTGGAGGCTGGTACAACTACAACGTTTAAAAGGCATCTGGATAGATACATGAATAAGAAGAGTTTTGAGGGATATGGGCCAAATGCTGGCAAATGGGACAAGATCAGTTTAGGGTATCTGGTCAACATGGATGAGTTGGACCAAAGGGTCTGTTTCTGAGCTGGATGATTATTTACTAGTGTTAGTTCTCATGTACAGAGAGGTTCAAACAAAAAAAAACACTTCTTGTAAATATAAATGGAAGAAAGGAAGTTAAGGATCCAGTATAAACTACCTGGCCAAGATGAGAGTCTTTTATTTAAAAGGAAGTGATTAGAAGAGTTTGTATGCACTGAAGGAGGAAGTGCAGACAAATTGCACACTCGAAATTGCTTTTAAGCAAAATTGGGTTTACTTCTAATGCCAGTTCATGGAGAAAACAATGTTGATTAGATTGTAGTATAATGCAAAGGGAGGTAATAAACTGGGTCACTTAAAAAGTGCAGTGCAACTCATTGGACACAATGCCTGCACACTTAATTTTAAAATTCTGGTACTACGGGAACCTTTGCTACTTGCAAACATAGAACTGACTATCTTCAGGAAATTGTATGTAGATAGTTGAAAAGACACAAATATTCCAACAATTCTATTTACTACTAAATAACTAGAAATGTGAAATCACACTGAAAGGTCTAAAATGTAAAAAAAATTGTAAACTCTACTAAGAATTATTTTCCTACAAAATGGTAATAAACCTCACTTCTAGCAATTCTCATCATAACAGCAACATGAACACAATTCATTAACAGTTTGGCAAATACATACCATGATGACAACCTTTCCAAAAATAAGCAATCCCTGGAAAACCCTCACTCCAGAGCTAGTGTTAGCCATTTTCTGATCACCTAAAATAATAAGCAGAAAAAACATTTGATATTAAAATTCCTTTGAACCTGGCAAATACAAACTACCAGACTACTGTTGAAATTGAATCTTGGAAAGAAAGAATGTTGTACTGCGTTATAGTTTCAGAATGCACCCTATAATGTGAGGTCTTGCACTTTGGAAAAAAGAATACAAGCATGGACTACTTTCTAAACAGTGAGAAAATTCGTAAAGCCAGAGTACAGAGGGATCTGGGAGTGCTAGTTGAGGATTCTCTAAAGGTAAACATGCAGGTTGAGTCCATGATTAAGAAAGCGAATGCAATGTTGTCAATTATCTCAAGAGGGTTGGAATATAAAAGCACTGTTGTGCTACTCAGACTTTATAAAGCTCTGGTTAGGCCCCATTTGGAGTACTGTGTCCAGTTTTGGTCCCCACACCTCAGGAAGGACATACTGGCACTGGAGCGTGTCCAACGGAGATTCACACGGATGATCCCTGGAATGGTAGGTCTAACATATGAGGAACGGCTGAGGATCCTGGGATTGTATTCATTGGAGTTTAGAAGATTAAGGGGAGATCTAATAGAAACTTACAAGATAATACATGGCTTGGAGAGGGTGGACGCTAAGAAATTGTTTTCCATTAGGCGAGGAGACTAGGACCCGTGGACACAGCCTTAGAATTAGAGGGGCTAAATTCAGAACAGAAATGCGGAGACATTTCTTCAGCCAGAGAGTGGTGGGCCTGTGGAATTCATTGCCGCAGAGTGCAGTGGAGGCTGGGACGCTAAATGTCTTCAAGGCAGAAATTGATAAATTCTTGATGTCACAAGGAATTAAGGGCTACGGGAAGAATGCAGGTAAGTGGAGTTGAAATGCCCATCAGCCACGATTGAATGGCAGAGTGGACTCGATGGGCCGAATGGCCTTACTTCCGCTCCTATGTCTTATGGTCTTATAAGCAGAAATAGTTCAAAGATGGCACAATTCAGGTTTGAGCTTCAAACGTAGTAGAGAAGGGTTTTTTTAAAAAATCCATTTATTTATAGCTGCCATTAGTAACTGATATTATATATTCCAATGAGATGAAAAAATTCCTCAAAATACAAAAGTCTGGTTATCCAGACTAAGTACTTCCATTCATATACCACAAAGCTTTACCTCACAGATGAGTTCATACAATGTTCATCGAACTGATCTTGCACACAGATAAAAATCATAGAATGTAGCAAGTGCGTCGTCACCCAGAATGCAGTTGATGACTGAAAATAAAAACTTCAGACTAAATCCTCTAGCATAGTGCCAGGAGAATGCATCATCTGCAAGACGCATTGCAGCATCTTTCAAAGGCACCATTGACAACATATTTCCAAACCCACCTGGAAGGAGAAAGGCAGTAGACACATGAGGCCACCTAAAAATTGCCATGAAAGTTACACACCATCCTGAAACAAACAAACTAACTAACTAACTCATTCTTTCACTGTTTCTGGGTCCAAAGTCTTGCAACTCCCTCCCTAACAGCAGGGATGTAGCTACCCCACATACACTGCTGTATGGTTCAATGCATCTCACCACTTCCACCTTCAAGGAGAACAAGCAAGAAGGTCAGTCTGGCTAGTAACATGCTCTTCACACGATTTTTTAAATAAAAATTCTGAATTAGTTGACCATAGCCATAGGAGTAATTGCTGCATTACAAAAGAAATATTGTGGAGGTGCCGGTGTTAGAATGGGTGGACAAAATTTTTAAAAATCACAACGCCAGGTTATAATCCAACAGGTTTATATGAAAGTACTGTCTTTCAGAGCACTGGTCCGTCATCAGGTAGCCAGTGGAGCAGGATCATAAGACAGAATTTATTGCTAAAGATCATAGTGTCATGCAACTGACATGATATATTAAACAAACCAAGATTACAATTAGGTTTTTTACCTTTTAGAATGGGTTGCCGGTTTCATTAATGAAAGACTTAGATGAAAAACCTAACAGCAATCTCGGTTTGTTCAATATATCATGTCAGATGCATGACACTATGATCTTTGCAATAAATTCTGTGTCTTATGATCCTGCTCCACTGGCTACCTGATGACGGAGCAGCACTCTGAAAGATAGTACTTTCAAATGAACCTGTTGGACCATAACTTGGTGTTTTGCGATTTTTTTTAAAAAGAAAGTAGTAATAGGAAAAGGCCATTCTGCCCATCAAGGTTACACCCAAAACATTGATTTCTCCACCTCCTGATGCTGCCTGGCTTACTGTGTTCTTCCAGCTTCCTGCCAGTCTACATTGAGCTTGCTCCACCATTCAATGAGACCATGGCTGATCAAAGAATCCTCATCGCCATTTCTGCATTTGTCCCATAAATCTTAATTCCCTAGCTCATTAAAATCTAATCATTTCAGCCTTGAATATACTTAATGACCAAGACTCAACAGTCCTCTGACGTAAATAATTCCACAGATTCCCCTTGTTCAGAGGAGAAATTCCTCTTCGTTTGCCTTACATGAGTTACCCTTGACTACAATTTTATGCCTTCTCCCACAGGAGATACAATCTTTCCACATCTACACTGTCAAGCCACCAAGAATCTTATGTTTAAGCACATTATTCTCTCATTCTACTATTACACTCTAGCCAATATTTCATAAGAAAATCTCTCCACACCCAAGATCAGCCTTGAGAACCTTCTCTGGACTGCCTCCAATTCCTCAGATAAAGGGGATAAAAACTAATCACAAAATTCCAGCTCTAGTCTGACTCGTGCCTTATATAGTTTTAGAACAGTTTCTCTCCTTGTGCTCTATTCTCTTTAAAATAAAAAAGGTCAATAATTCATTTGCCCTCCCTATTACCCACTGAACTTAAATGTAAACTAATTGATTTATCCACAAGGACCCACAAATCCCTGCACTGCAGCTTTCTGAAATCTTTCCTCCATTTAAATACTCAGCTGTCCTACTCTTCCTGCCAAAGTGCACAGCCTCACATTTTCCCCACATTATATTTCACCTGCCAAATTTCTGTTCACTCACTTAACCTGTCTCTATCCCTCTAATCTTGTAACATTTTTGTACTTGCCTCAACTATTTTTGTATCATCGAAATACTTGGCAATAGTACATTCACTTTTCTCATCAAGTCATTAATATATGGTATTTAACTGTGGCCCCAGCACTGACCATTGTGATACTCCATTAGTTACAATTCACGACCTTAAAGATGCCCCCTTTCTCCCAACTCCTCTTAGTTAGCCAATCCTCTATAAATACTAGTGTACTAACCCTAATGCTGTGGGCTCTCATCTTAAAGGACCTTATATGAATACCTTTTGTAAAGGGAGACAGAATTTAAATGGACAGTTTTACTGTTCATAGAATTCCTACAGTGAGGAAGGAGGCCACTCAGCCCATTGAATGTATACCAACTCTCTGAAGAGCATCCCATGCACACCTGTATCCTGTAGCTCTGCATTTCCCATAGTTAATCCTCTAAACATACACATCATCAGAGCATCTGAAGGAAACATATGTAGACATGGAGACAAATATGCAAACTCCACACTGTCACCCAAGGCTGGAATTGAACCTGTGTCCCTGGTGCTGTGAGGCAGCACTCTAACCAATGGGCCACCATGCAGCCCCCAAAGGGTCCCTACTACAAGGCCTTTAAAGTAATAAGATAGTCCCAGATGCTACACAGTTATGTTCATATTAACAAGTGACTAAATGCTCAATCAGAGAAAGAGGCACTGAGCAGCATTATTTTTAAAGGAAAGAGAAAAGCAAAGAGACTATGGAGGGGGTTTCAAGTATAAGCAATTAATTAAAGCAGCAGGATTCTTGAAAATCTCTTTGGAACTATGGAAAAATGAGCACAAATGTAGCTCTCAGTTACCACCTCCCCAGGATAGTTAGGGAGGCAAGATTATCAAAATGTTGCCACTGTGCTCAAATGATCAGTTCGCCTCTTAATCCCAGTGTGAGAGATGGACATAAGGATTGGAGGGGATGGAGGTGTTCGTTTAGACAGCTGGCATGCAGCACCAAGTGATGTCAACAGGGTGGTTTCCATTCTCTCAAGGACTCTCGCTCTCAACATCTTCCCTCATCTAAGGTTACCATAAAGGTGAAACTCCCATCAGCCATCTCCCCACTCTCATGAGAGAACAGCCAGATGGTCCAGTAAGACGATGACAGCATTACAGTTACCTTACCAAACAGTCAGGTATCAGAGGTCAGTAATCAAGCAACTCCAACCCAACCTAGCCTGCAAGATGGGGTGGAGCACTAAAGCTCCAGACTGAAAAATCTCCAGTCAGTCAATCACCAGACAATAGCCATGAGCACACATGTGGGCCCTAGCTTTTCCTGTCTCTTTGTTGGCTACGTAGAACAGCGGCACCACGTAATTACACCGGCACCACTCCCCACCTCTTCCTCCGCTACATTGATGACTGCATTAGCGCCACTCGTGATCCAGCGAGGAGGTTGAGCAATTCATTAACTTCAACACATTCCACCCCGACCTTAAATTTACCTGGACCATCTCTGACACCTCCCTCCCCTTCCTGGACCTCTCCATCTCCATTAATGACGACCGACTTGACACTGACATTTTTTAAAAACCCACCGACTCCCACAGCTAACTGGATTACACCTCTTCCCACCCTACCTCATGCAAAAATGCCATCCCGTATTCCCAATTCCTCCGCCTCTGCCGTATCTGCTCCCAGGAGGACCAGTTCCACCATAGAACACACCAGATGGCCTCCTTCTTTAGAGACCACAATTTCCCTTCCCACATGGTTAAAGATGCCCTCCAACGCATCTAGTCCACATCCCGCACCTCCGCCCTCAGACCCCATCCCTCCAACCGTAACAAGGACAGAACGCCCCTCGTGCTCACTTTCCACCCTATCAATCTTCACATAAACCAAATCATCTGCCGACATTTCCACCTCCTCCAAAAAGACCCAACCACCAGGGATATATTTCCCTCCCCACCCCTTTCCGCAAAGACCGTTCCCTCCGTGACTACCTGGTCAGGTCCACGCCCCCCTACGACCCACCCTCCCATCCTGGCACCTTCCCCTGCCACCACAGGAATTGCAAAACCTGCACCCACACCTCCTCCCTCACCTCCATCCAAGGCCCTAAAGGAGCCTTCCACATTCATCAAAGTTTTACCTGCACATCCAACAATATCATTTATTGTATCCTTTGCTCCCGATGCAGTCTCCTCTACACTGGGGAGACTGGACGCCTCCTAGCAGAGCGCTTTAGGGAACATCTCTGGAACACCCGCACCAATCAACCACACCGCCCTGTAGCCCAACATTTCAACTCCCCCTCCCACTCTGCAGAGGACATGGAGGTCCTGGGCCTCCTTCACCGCCGCTCCCTCACCACCAGACGCCTGGAGGACGAATGCCTCATTTTCTGCCTTGGAACACTTCAACCCCAGAGCATCAATGTGGACTTCAACAGTTTCCTCATTTCCCCTTCCCCCACCTCACCCTAGTTCCAAACTTCCAGCTCAGCACTGTCCCCATGATTTGTCCTACCTGCCTATCTTCTTTTCCACCTATCCACTCCACCCTCCCCCCCCACCCCCGACTTATCACCTTCATCCCCTCCCCCACTCACCTATTGTACTCTGTGCTACTTTCTCCCCACCCCCACCCTCCTCTAGCTTATCTCTCCACCCTTCAGGCTTTCTGCCTTTATTCCTGATGAAGGGCTTTTGCCTGAAACGTCGATTTTACTGCTCCTCGGATGCTGCCTGAACTGCTGTGCTCTCCCAGCACCACTAATCCAGAATCTGGTTTCCAGCATTTGCAGTCATTGTTTTTACCTAATTCTCAAATTAAGCTACAACTTATTTAAATAAGGCAATATGGAAACTGTATCCCTGTTGGCACATTTTACTCCAGTAAACAACTTAAAGAGACAACCAGATACCATAGGAATTCACGACATTCCTTTCCCAGTTCAGAAGCGACTGTAGTCCAGATCATTAATTGAAATGTGAGGGGGGGGGGGGGGGGTCAGGGAAGGAGGAGAGAAACAGGTTTGTCCACATTCTTAAAAGAAACAAATACCAACGCAGAAAGTCATCAACATGGAAAAAAGCAGAATCATTAAGAACAATTAAAAAACGCACACACATCAGGAAGAACAAGTTTAAAACTTAAACCAAATCCTTGCCCAAGTTACACATTTCTAAACTGGCCTAGTTAGATTACAAGTAAAAGGTCAGTGCCAACCACCAGAGCGCACCGCACCCTAACAGGTAGGTCTCGTTTATTTCAGCGATCACACACCGGAGTGAAACAGGGCAGGCTGAGAATTCAAAGCGTTTGCAGATAAAGGACAGAAGACCAAAGTTCCGCCTCGAAATACCACAGGGATCGCAAAAAGGAGCAGGACGAAAGCAAAGATCAGATTTAAGTCAACCTTCCCAACAGGATTGAAGAGATAATGTTGCCGAAATTTCAGCCACCTGCCTTTTCAGTTACAGCAGACAACCAGCAACTAAATAAATAAAAAAGTGAGCACCTCATTCCTTAAAGCAAAAAGTGCTGGCAAAGTTACCTGAAACCGACTAAATACTGAGCAGCATTAAAGGAAAGAGAAATATAACAGGACAGAGCGAGTAATGGGCACAGCAAGTTCTCAAAAGTAGCCCCAGCAGGAATGCAGGTGGTAACACACATGGTCTGAGGACCTGACTCAGGGATAGCTTCACCTCTCTGGGCTGCTGCTGCTGCTGCTGCTGTCTCTCACCTGGTTTCGCCTTGTACAGCTACACGTTCCAACCTCTTCACCCTCCCTCGGTTTCTGCCCCGACAGGAGCCGCCCAGTCAAGTTTTAAAGCCCCGAGCAGCTCTCGCGCTTGCGCACCATGCCAATCCCACCTGTGCCACACCTCTGCACCTATGTACTGCCACAGCATTGCGAGTTTCACGAGAGTTATTCCCAGAAAGCAAACATTCCTTCGAATTTTTTTTTAAAAAACATAAAGAATCTACTGAAAGCAGCCAAAAAGAAAGATCTCACCTTCCAAAATAGAGAATAGGAATTAATAGGGGTTGAGAGTGTGATGCTGGAAAAGCACAGCAAGAGAGGCAGCATCTCAGGAGCAGCAGAGTCGACGTTTCAGGCATAAGCCCTTCATCAGGAATATAATGCATACATACACACACACACACACACACACATATATATATAATATCAACAATGTGGCTGAGAGAATGAAATGTAACGTTTCCAAACATGATGACACAAACTAGGTGGGATTGTGAATGGTGAGCTAGCTATAACTAGGCTTCAGGGCAACTAAGTCAAGTTGTGTGTGGGCAAATATATGGCAGATGCAGTATGACCTGGGTATGTGTGAAATAATCCACTCTAGCAGGGAAAACAGATGAGCAGAGTGTTGTTTAAATGGTGATAGTTCAGGAAATGTTCCGGTATGGGTGGAACTTGAACCCAAGTTGCCTGGCTTAGAGGCACGGTCACTACCACAAGAACCTTTGTGTGTCCTTCTACACTAGTCATCAAAAGCAAGCTTGCAGATACAGCCAGCAGTTAGGAAGGCAGCTGATGTGTTGGCTTCATTGCAAGGGGAATTGAGTACAAGAGTAAGGATGTCTTAGAGGGACTTGATGGGACAACACTTGGATGTATTGTGTACAGTTTTGGCCTCCTTACCTTAGAAACACTTGCCAGGGCAAGGTAGTGCAATGAAGGTTCACCAGACTAAATTTCTTCACTCAGAGACTGATGAGTTTCGGGAATTATCTGTCATAGGTGGTTGTGGGGGCCAAGTCAATGAATAGGTTTGAGAAAGAAAGATCGATTGCCAGAGGTGAAAGGTACAAAGGGGTATGCCAAAAGAACAGGATGTTATGTGCTTGGCCTTCCCAGTTTCTGAACAAATGCATCGTAATCAGCTAAGCTAGGAAGGCAGTCAAGTAGATGAAGCATATAGGAGAAAGTTATCCATACAATGTATAAAGCTGTAAGGACAAAGAAATGCAGAGGCAGAGAGTGGAGGGAAGCAGTTTATTTGGAAAAAGGGCAGATAATTAAGCAGAGATTCAAAAGGATACCTTGCAAGAGCAGAGATCAAACATTTGGTCAATAGAAAATGGGCTTGTCCAAATGTAGCTGAAGGTCCTAGCAAATGGTGGGAGAACACATCATGATACTTATTGAAGATGGGGTGGAAGGGGCATGGCACAGTGTAGGTCACAGATATCAAAACACCAGTGGTGTGCCACAAGGATCGGTGTTGGGTGCACTGCTTTTCGTTATTTATATAAATAATTTGGATATGAACATAGAAGGTATAGTTTGTAAGTTTGCAGATGACACCAAAATTGGAGGTGTAGTGGACAGCGAAGAAGGTTACCTTGGGGTACAGCGGGATCTTGATCAGATGGGCCAATGGGCTGAGGAGTGGCAGATGGAGTTTAATTTAGATAAATGTGAGGTACTGCATTTTGGAAAAGCAAATCAGAACAGGACTTATACACTTAATGATAAGGTCCTGGGAGTGTTGCTGAACAAAGAGACCTTTGCAATTTCACAATTTCTTGAAAGTAGAGTTGCAGGTGGATAGGACAGTGAAGAAGGCATTTGGTATGCTTTCCTTTATTGGTCAAACCATTGAGTATAGGAGTTGGGAGGTTATGTTGCAGCTATACAGGACATTGGTTAGGCCACTTTTGGAATATTGTGTGCAATTCTGGTCTCCCTCCTATCGGAAGGATGGTGTGAAACTTGAAAGATTCAGAAAAGATTTACATGGATATTGCCAGGGTTGGAGGATTTGAGCTACAGGGAGAGGTTAAACAGGCTGGGGTGTTCTCCCTTGAGCATCAGAGGCTGAGGTTGACCTTATAAAGATTTACATAATCATGAGGGGCATGGATAGGATAAATAGACAAGTCTTTTTTCCTGGGGTAGGGGAGTCCAGAACTAGAGGGCATAGGTTTAGGGTGAGGGGGAAAGATATGAGGGCCAACTTTTCCACACAGAGGGTATGGAATGAGCTGCCAGAGGAACTGGTGAAGGCTGGTACAATTACAGCACTTAAAAGGCATCTGGTTGGATGTATGAATAGGAAGAGTTTAGAGGGATATGCGCCAAGTGCTGGCAAATGGGACTAGATTAAGTTAGGATATCTCGTCAGCATGGACGAGTTGGACTGAATGGTCTGTTTCCGTGTTGTACACCCCTATGACTCCATGACACATTGTTAGCTATTGAAGTGAATCTCCATTGGACATACGTAGTGTTGAATGGGAATGCATTGACAGGGAGGCTGGAGTCAAGGTCAAACCAGGGAAAAGATGAGCAAGTGTGTATGTGGGGATGGAGTAATATATCTGGGCCGAAAATTGAGAAGAATCCACTAGGAGTGGCTCATTGGTCTGCTTTCCTAATGGCTTAGAGAGGATAATAATGGAATAAAATTAAAACTTCTGGAAGACAAACAGTCAGCTGAGCTGGAAAGAATTCTAGAAAGGTCAAAAAACATTCTGAGAACGTTCACATTTCCATATAAATATTAACATTTACTGTACTTCCACGACTTGCATTCCTACATGGCTGCTGGCTAGGATTATGAAGACTCAAAAACTTGACCTGTTCTACAGTGACACTTCTAGGTCAAAGAATGCAACTGCATCCAGGCACAAACAGGTTTTTTTGGTATTAGTCCAAAGAGATCATTGCTCTGAAACGTTATCACTGTTTCTCTTCTCCACAAATGCAGCCTGGCCTGTTGAGTACTTTCCTGCAGTTTTGTTTTTGCAGATTTCTAGCAATCCTTGTAGACAGTGGCTGTTTCAGTTGCAAATATTACATAATCTTGATCATTGTAAACTCCCATGAAAGCATTCCTGTGTGATGTCCTCTCACTGCTTCATTTCTCCAGGACTCAGGCAGATTAAAATACTGTTTGTGACACTCAGTGATATTTTACAAACCTATAAACTGTCATTACAATATCTCTCTCTGCATCCTTTCCCTTAGCAACATGGATCACATGGACCTTGTATCGAAATGCTAAAGCTAATTTCCCTCTTCATAAGAAACTCCCATTATCCCAGGAATCAGCCTAGCAAACCTCTGTAATTGTTTCTAATGCAGCTACATCCTTTTTTCAAGTCAGAAGAATGATGAAATAATTTCCACTTGCCCGGATGGGTGCAGTTCCAACAACATTCAAGAACTTTGATACCATCCAGGACAAAGCAGCCTACCGATAAGTACTGCATCCACAAATATCTAATCTCCACACGACCAATGCTCAGTAGCAGCAGCGTGTGTTATCAACAAGATACATTGCAGAAATTCACCAAACATCTTTAGACAACACCTTCCAAACCCATGATCACTTCCATCTAGAAAAGCACGGGGAGCAGATACATGGGAACACCACCACCCTCAGTTCGCCTCCACACCACACACTACGCTGACTTCGAAACATATTGCCATTCCTTCATTGTTGCTAGGACAAAATCCTGGAATTCCTTCTCTAAAGGTCAACCTACAGCGGTTCAAAAAGCAAGCTCACCATCACCTTCACAAGAGCAACTATAAATGGACAATAAATACTGGCCAGCCAGAGACACCCAGGTCCAACGAATTGGACACAATACTCCAATTGAGGCTGAAGTATGTTTATAAAAGTTCATAAAAAACTTCCTTACTATTGTAATCTTTTCTTGAATATATAAAGAATGCATTCTGCATTTGTAACCATTTTCTCAACCTTTTGAGCCACCTTGAATGATTTGCTCATATACCTCAGGTCTCTCTCTTCCTCCATCACTGCTAGAATTATGCTTTTATTTTGTAGTGTACCTCCACATTCTTCACAACAAAATTTATTACTTTCTTTGTATTTGCCATTTGTCCTCCCATCACACCAGCCTATCTCTGTCCTCTTGAAATTTATCAACATTATCAACTTCCAAATGTTATGTTATCTGCAAATTTTAAAGTTGTGCCTTTGACATCCAAATATACATCCCCAATACATATCATGGAATTAAGGTCCTAACACTCACCACTGGGGAACTGAACTATATATATTGTTACAGTCTGTCTTCCGCTATTGTCTATTTCTTACAAGTCATCCAATTTTGTATACATGCTACTGTTGTTTTTCTCCTTCATCTGGCTACAGTTTGGCAGATAAGCCTAATTTGTAGCACCTTATCAAATGGAAGCCCATATATGTAATATTCTAATTTATATATTGTGGTTCATTGCACGTCTTCATCTTTGTTTGCAACCCTGTGATTTCCACCCTCAAATACTTGACTAATCCCTCTTAAAATGGATTATAGCTTAAATTCCTGGCTTTGTTCGGAGTGTTTTTACCTGAGTCAGAAACTTGTGGGTTCAAATCCCACTGTAGAGACTGAGGCTGACGTTCAAAGCAGTTTTAAGGGAGTGCTGCATTCCACTGAGGTGCTGTCCTTTAAGTACTATGGTAAAATTGAAACCATCTTCTGTCTCAGGTAGATGTAAAAAAATCAGTAGCTCCATATTGAAGAAGAGGGGAGATATCCTTGGTATGCCAGTCAACATTTATGCTAAACAAACATCACAAAAAAAGTTGGATTCTCTCTGATCATTATCATTTTACTTTGTTTTGGGCATGTACTGTGCACTAACTGGCTGCCAGGCTTCATGCATTTCAAAAAACAAATACAGCCATCTAAAATTACTTCAAAACACAGCAGTTGCAATGTGCAAATTGATAATTTTTTTGGTGGCAACAGACTTCTAGTAGCTGTAGAGAGACAAAGAAATATCCTCCACCATCATGAAGAGACCTTGGAGTGCAGGTTCATAGCTCCTTGAAAGTGGAGTCGCAGGTAGATAGGATAGTGAAGAAGGCGTTTGATATGCTTTCCTTTATTGGTCAGAGTATTGAGTACAGGAGTTGGGAGGTCATGTTGCGGCTTTACAGGACATTGGTTAGGCCACTGTTGGAATATTGCGTGCAATTCTGATCTCATTCCTATCGGAAAGATGTTGTGAAATTTGAAAGGGTTAAGAAAAGATTTCCAAGTATGTTGCCAGGGTTGGAGGATTTGAGCTATAGGGAGAGGCTGAACAGGCTGGGGCTGTTTTCCCTGGAGCGTCAGAGGCTGAGGGGTGACCTTATAGAGGTTTATAAAATCATGACAGGCATTGTTAGGGTAAATTGACAAAGTTTTTCTCCTGGAATGGGAAAGTCCAGAACTAGAGGGCATAGGTTTAGGGTGAGAGGGGAAAGATATAAAAGAAACCTAAGGGGCAACATTTTCACGCAGAGGATGGTGCGTGTATGGAATGAGCTGCCAGAGGAAGTGATGGAGGCTGGTACAATTGCAACATTTAGAAAGGGTTTGGAGGGATATGGGCCAGGTGCTGGCAAGTGGGACTAGATTAGGTTGAGATATCTGGTCGGCGTGGATGAGTTGGACCGAAGGGTCTGTTTCCGTGCTGTATATCTCTATGACTCTATGACTCTATAACTGGCTGTAGAGTACTTTGGGATTCCTTGTGGCTATGGAAATAAATACAAGCACTTTTGTTCACATTTCCTTTCAGCTTCCACCATATTTTCAAAGACAGCATCCCAGCCTTTCTTCTCCCCTCGGCCAAACGTTTTAAATCTACGACTAGTGGTTATGCAGCTATTTATCACTGACAACAGCCTTTATCTATCTTAAATATTGCTGAAATTAAAGGAATGTTGCTGAAGCTTTTTGTCTTCTGCTCAGCAGAACAAACACAAGAATGCCAAATTTCAAATGACTGTTTTTATTACAGGAGAAGGAATTGGCAAATGTTCTCTGATTGATTGAGATGATGCCATGGCATGCTACCACATATTCAAAGTTTGAACATATTCCTTATTTTGCAGAGAACAGCTGACAGTGTATAAATATATATCACTTGTAGCAAAAGTAATGTTATGGAGTCAACTGTTATCTTAAATTCGTTGTTAATGCAGTTAGAGCAACTCTGATAGGGCAACATTCATTGAACAATCATAGAATCACATCTAATGACAAATGTTTTGTTTCAGTTTTTGCAGGCTGGTTAACAATGGTACATACTCAGCATATTGTGAACTAGGGAAGGAACTGTCATTCGTCAGTATATTGGGATTCATATAACTCCACAAGCTATACTGTTCACCATGTAAGTAATCTTGCAAATAGGGCTATAGCTACTTGCTCACTTTTCAACTTGATGTTGAAATAACGTGCATCCTATAAGACGACAGCTATTCTGATCATATCATTCATTGTGTAAACAAACATATGGACCTAAGGCTACCACTTTCAAACCTGAAAAGTGCCCAGTTTACCTCAACTTGCCCTGGAAAGGCAAAATATGTCTAATAGGTCAATAACAGATTAAGAAAACCATTTCACGTTGCTGTAATGCTGTGGCAACCTGTGTGATATTTTCCAATAATAGGATCCTGCTGTCAGTCCAAAATGGCATTCTGTTTACCACACAATTGAGCAGCATTGTGAATGAAGTTGATGCATGCTAGGCACATTGATCATAGATCCCTCTGACTAGTTGATTAAATCAACAGCATGTTCTTTTGGTTGTTTGTTAATGGCAGAGAGCCTCAGTGATCTCTCTAATTCAGCAGAAAACTGTAAAGTGTGAGGTGTTAGCTTTTCTTACTACAGTACCATGATAAGGTGGTGTGACAGAAGTGAGTTTTGGTTCCTGGATGACTGACACCAATATGGTGGGAAGTGGGATTTTACCACAGTCTATACCTGAACAATTCTAGGAAGAGAAATAGAGAGGGTTTTAAACAAAATCGTTGGCGAAGCGATAGAATTTGGGAAGGTATGGAAAATTAAAAAGTACAAATAAGGGACAAGACATAAAGGTGTGTGTGTGTGTGTGTGGTGAAAATAAGTAAATGGCAGGTGCAATTTTCACTGTCCAGGAAAATGGTGTAAGTCAGGGAAAAGGGATGAATTCAAGAAAATTACAATTACCAAGAAATTCCTACTGACCAAATTATTGGATTTCCAGAGTCCTAAAAGAAGTAATTAGTGACATAGTTGATGCACTGGTTTTAATTTTCCAAAAATTACAAAATTTGGGGAATGTTCTTGTAGAATTGAAAACAGTGAACCTACTCCTTTATTCAAAAAGGGAGACAGAAAGCAGGAAACTACAGGCCAGTTAGCTTAACATCTGCCATAAAGAAAATTTTAGAAGCTATCTTTAAAGATATAATAGCAGGGCACTTTGATAAGTTCAAGGTAATCAGGCATGGTCAACATAGTTTTGTTAAATGAAAACCATGTTTAATTAACCTATTGGAATTGTTTCAAGAAGGAACATAGGCTGTAGATAAAGGGAAACTACTGTACTGGATTTCCAAAAGGCATTCAATAAAGTGACATTGTGTTTATTGTGAGAAGTAGAAGCTCACAATGTAGATGTAACATATTGACATAGATAGAAGGTTGGCTCGCTACAGAGAATGGATTACCTTTGTGATTCTACTATATGACTTAAGTCTCAGCTGCTCGTAATTCCACAGAAGAACCTCTTTTCTAAACCCACCTATGTCCTTGGCACTTACATGGACTACCAAAACTAGATCATTCCCCTTCCAATCCAAGTTCCTCCCCAACCCATAACCTTGGCACTGGGTAGGCAACCATAGCCTTCAGGACTCTACATTTTTGCTGCAGAGAACAATATATATTCTTCTAACAATGTTATCCCTAACACTACAGCAATTATCTTTTCATCCCTGACTTGAATGGCAGTCCGAACCAATCATCAGTTTGCCCATCCTCCCTGCAGTCTGCCCTTATCCACACTGGAAGCAAGAACGTCATACCTATTGGACAATGGCACTGGGCTGAGGCTCCTCCAAAGCTTAACTCTGTATCCTTAAATCTGTCCCACTTGCAACCAAACCCTTCTGTTCCTGGCCATGGACCATATTTAATGCAATTAATCAAAGGAGTGTGACTACCTCCTGTAACAGTGTCCAAGTACCTCTCTGCCTCCTTGAGGTGTTGCAATGTTGGCAGCTTGGATTCCAGTTCAACAACTCTGAGCTAAAGTTCTTTGAGCAGCCAACACTTGCTGCAGATGTAGTCACCATGGATCACACTGAAGACTACAGCTGCAACACATCACCTGCCCAGCCACCTCTGTTCTATTTAATTAATTAATTTGGATGCTGAATATTTTAAAAGTGAATTTCTCATCTGTATCTTCAGCTGTAAAAATGTGTCCTCATTTAAACCACTTGGCCAATCAAAAGGAACAGAAGAAATTTCTGCCAACATGTTTTCCTGTGTTGCCATTTCTCAGTTCTGACAAGTTGAAAGAGCTCTCTGCTCTCGGTTTTTATTCCCCACCGCTGCTGCCCTTCTCACACTGGTCTGCTTTCCGTGCGTTGGGTCTCCCTCTCTAGCACTGTTTTTTTTATCTGCCTCCCACCACTGCCCGTCTTACGCAGGTTCACATTCCGTGCTCTCAAAATACAGAAGTAACAACAATATAAACATAGAAACATACAGAAATGGCAGCAATAGAAAAGCTTAGAACTGGTGTCAGCATCCAGGTTAGGGTGGGAAAACTGTACAGCGTTTTCTTTTAGTGATTACAGTCCAACAATTTCTCTTGCACATGTACAACTGTGGATTGATGGAAATTGACTGGCACACATTGTCAAGGATTACGTATAGCTAATGCCTATTTGTAAAAGATACCAGAAGGTGCTCAGGTGTCTTGAAGCTAAACCGAACAAAAGTTCAAATCACAAATATAAAAGGAACAAAATTAGAAAAGCAAAGTAGAACAAACAAAACTAGCAAAATTAGAAATAAACATGACATGCAAAATGAGGATGTTTTCACTTATTTAATTGCTTTTCAGAAAACTAAAGAATGTAGCAGCAAAAACATGCAACTATACATGAATGCAAATAGAGGTGACCTGATTTTCTTCCTTTCTGCTGGGTAATAAGTTTCGACCTCAACCAATTATTTTGTGATTATTGTCACTTGCACTTGTACACTGTTCTGCACTTAATACTACAGTAATGGAAACAGTAAGGGAGGACTTGATAAAAAAGCAAAACATAACAGATCCTTCAAAATGCCTTTATCGCAACAGTTTGCTGGAAAGAGGTTATTCGACGCAGATTTCTTTATCACGCATCCAGATTAACGCTTGTACCTGTTAAGGAACAGAAACAGCCAATTATCACATATGTACTGTGAATTTTAACTTATTGTGCCGACTCTAGAGAAGAGGTATCTGACTTGACCGAAATTAAGAATACATCAACATATTCTGCATTCTGATAAAGTCAAACATAGCAACATAGATAGAAGCATTGTCACAATTCAACAAATCTGAGTAACATTTTAAGAATCAGAGTCAAAGAGCGCTACAGCACAGAGACAGGCCCTTTGGCCCAAAATGGTCCATGCTGACCAAAATGTCCATCCACACTTACCCCATTTCCTTGCATTTGGCCCATATCCTTCTAAAGCTTTCCTATCCATACATTTGTCCAAATGCCTTTTAAATGTTGTTAATGTACCCTCCTCAGCTACTTCCACTATGCATGCCACCCTCTGTGTAAAAAATGTTGCCCCTCAGGTTCTCTTTTATTCTTTCCCTTCTAACCTTAAACTAATGCCCTCTAGTCCTCGAATTCCCCAAACCTGGGAAAAAGACTGAGTGCATTCACCCGGTCCATGCCTCTCATGATCTTATACACTTTTATAAGATTCCCATCTCAGTCTCCTACAGTCTAAAGAAAAAGGTCCTAGCTAGTCCAGTCTCTCCCTGTAACTCAGACTGTTGAGTCCAGGCAACATCCTTGTAAATTTCTTCAGCACTGTTTCCAATTTAATCACATTCTTCCTCCAGCAAGGTCACCAAAACTGAACACAATACTCCAAGTGCGTCCTCACCAATGTCCTGTACAACTGCAACATAACTTCCCAACTTCTACAAACAGTGCCCTGACTGATGAAGGCCATTGTGCCAAAAATCTTCTTCATTGCCCTGTCTAGGTGTGACTCCACCTTCAGAGAACCATGCACCTGAACTCCAAGGTCCCTTTTGTTTCACTACACTCCATAAGGCCCTACCATTCACCATGAAACTTCTACCTTGATTTGACTTTCCAAAATGCAAGACCTCATACTTATCTATAATAAACAGCGCGATGGCTCAGTGGTTAGTGCTGCTGCCTCACAGCACCAGGGACCTGAGTTCGATTCCAGCTTCGGGTGACTGTCTGTGTGGAGTTTGCACATTCTCCCCAGGTCTGTGTGGGTTTCCTCCCTCAGTCCAAATATGTGCAGGTTAGGTGAATTGGCCATGCTAAGTTGCTCACTGAGTTCAGGGATGTGTAGGTTAGGTGCATTAACCAGGGCTAACTGTAGAGTAATAGGGATTGGGTTTGGGTGGGATACTCTTTCGAAGGTCGGTATGGACTTGCTGGGCTGAAGGACCTGTTTCCACACTGTAGGGATTCTACGATAAACTCCATTTGCCATTTCTTGGCCCACTTCATAAGCTAATCAAGATCCTCCTGCAATGTATGATAATCTTCCTCACTGTCCATGATACCGCCTATTTAGTGTCATCAGCAAACTTACTAATCATGCCTTATACATTTTCATCCAAATCATTGATATAGATAACAAACAGCAATGGGCCCAGCACCGACCCCTGAGACACTCCACTAGTCACAGGCCTCCAGTCCAACACGCATCCTTCCACTATCACCCTCTGCTTCCTTCCATCAAGGTAACTGTATATCCAATTTGCTAGTTCCCCCGAATTCATGTGATCTAACCTTCCAGACCAGCCTACCATGTAGAACCGTATCAAAGCCCTTACTGAAATTCATATAGACAACGTCTACCACCGTGCCCTCATCAACCTTCCTGGTCACTTCATCAAAGAACCCTAATACATTTGTGAGGCATGATCTCCCACGCACAAAGCCATGCTGACTATTCCTAAACAAATGCTGTCTTTCCAAATGCATGTATATCTTATCTCTTTAAGCAAATATTATTAACATTTTTTGGAGGAATGAATAGGGAATAAAAGTAACATAAGAAGTGACATGGTATCTTTGAACATGCATTGCTTGAACTGAAAATCTCAGAATGAGAAGAAAATGAAGACAATCCAGCACATTTAGCCCAGGAAGAGAACAAATTTTGGTGCAAGACATTGAAAGGGTAGTCACACCAATGGGACACAGAGCACAGGTTATGGAAGAGAAAGATTAGTGACTATCTAAGGGGTGGAGAAAGGCAGGAAAGCAAGATACAAGGTGGAAGAAAACCAATAATTGTTGGCATTAACAGATTTGAAGCTCTAGATCCCTCTGGAGAAAATTAGCACTGTGGCAGAATTATCAAATAAATATCTAAACACAAATATGAAATGCCTCAAAGAGAGGAATGTGGTGGGAACTGGTGGGATAGATTAATCACCATGACCAAAAATGCATTAACGATAGGGGATATAATCGTTAGTTGATTTGGTACATTCAAGAATGAGCATGAGGTCTGATTTGTTCCCTCCCAGGTAGTAGGATAAAGAATATGACACACAGACTGGTAAGGAATGTGAAAAATAAACAAAGGATAGCAGTTGGTTATCATAGTCCATCTGGAACCAATTAGGTAAATAATCAAGCTAAACATTTGGCTTGAGGGATGACTTCCAATAGATTGATACGAGATTGCTGCTCTCCTGCGTACAAAACCCTGAGCCAGAATCAGCTCATCTATGAATAATTTGGCATCAGATTCCCAACAAAAGCTCTGTGTGTTAATAGCAGAGCAGCAAGCAGCATCCGTTTAGACTCCAGTCAGGAATCGAGCAGGGCTACGCACTGAATGTAGTTGCTTATCCCAAGCCAAAGAGTGGTCCATAGTGCTAAGGCCTTATTATCTTTAGAGAGGATTCATGCATAATCCCACAGCTTGTAGTTTTGTATCATTTGCTCCTCAGTGAAGCACATACATTTAATATCCGGACTTGTGGATCCTCTGTTACTGAGTAAAATTGTTATTGCAAATCACATCAGTAAAACAAAACCAACCTGTCTCACACAGTATAATGATAATAGCTGGTAGAAAGTTGATAAATCTGGAACATAAAGCTAGTCTCAGTAATGGTGACCATGAAAGTATCATTGAATGTTGTAAAAGTCTGTCATGTTCACTTATACCTTATCGGGAAGAAAATCTGCCTTCCTTACCTGACCTGGTCTATATGTGACTACAGACATGTAGTAAATGCAGTAAACTCTTAACTGGCCTCTGAAATGTACTAGTAAGGGCAATTAGGGAAAGGCAACAAATGCTGGCATTTCCTGCAATGCCCGAATCCCACAAAGAATTAAAAAAAACAATAACTTCTACTATTGTAAAACAAATTCATGAGAATAGAAAATAATCTTAGAAATAAAACATAATGGGTGGTAATTTTAGGAATGTTTTCACAAATTACTGCCCGGATAGGGAAGGAAAGGATGATTATGTAACTCAGTGAATTGCTAAAGGTATGTTAATTTTCAGGAAGAGGGATTCAATATTGTTGGCCTCAGTTCTGGGATGGAAAGGAGATGTTAGACAAGGATACATTACATTTTAAGAAAATGAGTGCTAACGTTCTGGTATAATGGTTAAATCAGGATGGTTAAATCATAAATGGTTAAAACAAATTATTCATATTAAGAAAGGAAAGGAGATTTGGGGAAATAAAAACAATCACGAGCAACAAATAGAAAAGACAGAAGTAAATGAGGATGATAATATTTAGAGAGAAAAATAGAATGATGGACAGGTTTCAAACATAGAGAGTTTGAAGCACACGAAGGAGGTAGCTACAACCAAAAAGTGGGAAAAGAGGTAGTTCACAACAAAGCAAAACGTCTAAACTGCATGTAATGTAATTTGGAGAATGCAGGAACTGAAGCATGGTGAACCTCCCAGGGAGATCTACATTTCATTGTATTTATAGGTTGTAAATCTGGACAAAAATGAAAAAATAAACACATTAAGGTCAAATTCATTTCTCTGGCATCCTGTCTGACACAAAAATAAAATGGGAAAGGGAGACTAAGCATGGCTAACAAAGAAAATTAGGTTCAGTATTAGATCAAAGAAGGAGCCACAGAAAATGGGGGAAAATACAAAATGAATATTTTGCATCAGTATTTACTGTGGAAAAGGATATGGAAGATATAGACTGTAAGGAAATAGATGGTGACATCTTGCAAAATGTCCAGATTACAGAGGAGGAAGTGCTGGATGTCTTGAAACGGTTAAAAATGGATAAATCCTCAGGACCTGATCTGGTGTACCCGAGAACTCTGTGGGAAGCTAGAGAAGTGATTGCTGGGCCTCTTGCTGAGATATTTGTATCATCAATAGTCACAGGTGAGGTGCCGGAAGACTGGAGGTTGGCAAACGTGGTGCCACTGTTTAAGAAGGGCGGTAAAGACAAGCCAGGGAACCATAGAACGGTGAGCCTGACCTCAGTGGTGAACAAGCTGTTGGAGGGAATCCTGAGGGACAAGATGTACATGTATTTGGAAAGGCAAGGACTGATTCGGGATAGTCAACATGGCTTAGTGCGTGGGAAATCATGTCTCACAAACTTGATTGAGTTTTTTGAAGAAGTAACAAAGAAGATTGATGAGGGCAGAGCGGTAGATGTGATCTAGATGGACTTCAGTAAGGCGTTCGACAAGGTTCCCCATGGGAGACTGACTAGCGAGGTTAGATCTCATGGAATACAGGGAGAACTAGCCATTTGGATACAGAACTGGCTCAAAGGTAGAAGACAGAGGGTGGTGGTGGAGGATTGTTTTTCAGACTGGAGGCCTGTGACCAGTGGAGTGCCACAAGGATCGGTGCTGGGCCCTCTACTTTTTGTCATTTACATAAATAATTTGGATGTGAGCATAAGAGTTAGTAAGTTTGCAGATGACACCAAACATTGGAGGTATAGTGGACAGCGAAGAGGGTTACCTCAGATTACAACAGGATCTGGACCAGATGGGCCATTGGGCTGAGAAGTTGCAGATGGAGTTTAATTCAGATAAATGCGAGGTGCTGCATTTTGGGAAAGCAAGTCTTAGCAGGACTTATTCACTTAATGGAAGGTCCTAGGGAGTGTTGCTGAACAAAGAGACTTTGGAGTGCAGGTTCATAGCTTCTTGAAAGTGGAGTTGCAGGTAGATAGGATAGTGAAAGCGGCGTTTGGTATGTTTTCCTTTATTGGTCAGAGTATTGAGTACAGAAGTTGGGAGGTCATGTTGTGGCTGTACAGGACATTGGTTAGGCCACTGTTGGAATATTGCGTGCAATTCTGGTCTCCTTCCTATTGGAAAGATGTTGTGAATCTTGAAAGGGTTCAGAAAAGATTTACAAGGATGTTGCCAGGGTTGGAGCATCTGAGCTACAGGGAGAGGCTGAACCGGCTGGGGCTGTTTTTCCTGGACCGTAGGAGGCTGAGGGGTGACCTTATAGAGGTTTACAAAATTATGAGGGGCATGGATATGATAAATAGACAAAATCCTTTCCCTGGGGTTGGGGAGTCCAGAACTAGAGGGCATAGGTTTAGGGTGAGAGCGGAAAGATTAAAAAAGACCTAAGGGGCAACTTTTTCACGCAGAGGGTGGTACGTGTATGGAATGAGCTGCCAGAGGATGTGGTGGAGGCTGGTACAATTTGCAACATTTAAGAGGCATTTGGATGGGTATATGAATAGGAAGGCTTTGGAGGGATATGGGCCGGGTGCTGGCAGGTGGTACTAGGTTGGGTTGGGATATCTGGTCGGCATGGACTGAAGGGTCTGTTTCCATGCTGTACATCTCTATGACTCGAAGGGACAGCCAACTGACCAAAAAAGCAACACATTTAAGAACTGGGGCAGTTTAGATTTCAGCAAAGGAGGATAAAGGAATTGTTAAGAGAGAAAATATAGAGTATGAGAGGAAACTTGCAGGGAATATACAAACTGATTGTAAAAGCTTCAGTTGGTATGTGAAATGAAGATTAAGACAAATGTAAGTCCCTTAGAATCAGAAACAAGGGAAGCTATAAAGAGAACAAACAAATGGTAGACCAACTAAATATATACTTTGGTTCTGTCTTCACAAAGGAGTATAAAAAATAACATCTCAAAAATGTTGGAGCCCACAGGATTTAGTGAGAGGGAGGATCTGAAGGAAATCAGGATTTGCATAGAGACTGTGTTGGGGAAATTGATGGAATTAAAGGCCAATAAATCCCACAGCCTACTAATCTATTTAGGGCAAGTGGCACTAAATAAAATGGCATTGCTGGTGGTCATTTTATAAGATTCAACAGAATTTGCAACAGTTCCTATGGATTAAGTAATATAAGTCCATTCCCCACTGTTTAAAATGAAGGTAGAAAGAAAACAGGGAATAATAAATTGGTTAGCCAGACACTAATAGTGGAGAAAATGCTCCAGTCCATTACGAAAGATTTAACACTTGGAAAACAGTGACAAGATTGGACAAAGACAGCATGGAATTATGAAAGGGAAATCATGCTGAAAAATCTCCTGGAACTTTTCAAGGACGTAGCTAATGTTGTTGATAAGGGGAGCCAGTGGAGCTGGTTTACTTGGATTTTCAGAATGTTTTCCATAATGTTCCACATAAGAGATGAGTATGTAAAATTAAGTGCACATTACCAACATAGGTAGAGAACTGGTTGGCAGAGAGGAAACAAAGAGTAGGAATAAACAGGATTTATTTTGGCAGACAGTAACTAGGGATCTGTGCTTGGACCCAACTATTGACGATATATTTTAATGATTTAGATAAGGGAACTAAATGTTGCAGAAAACACAAAGCTGAGTGGGAGAGTGATGTGTGAAGAGCATGTAGACATACTTCAGTGTTGATTTGGAGATGCCGTTGTTGGACTGGGGTGGACAAAGTTAAAAATCACACAACACCAGGTTATAGTCCAACAGGTTTAATTGGAAGTATTAGCTTTCGGAGCGCCGGTCCTTCATCAGGTGGTTGTGGAGGACACAATTGGAAGACACAGAATTTATAGGAAAAATTTACAGTGTGATGTAACTGAAATTATACATTGAAAAATACCTTCATTGTCTGTTGAGTTTTTCATCTGTTCGAATACCATGGTAGTTTCACTTCTTTCATGTGTAAATCACAAAACCTTTTTTTAAAAGTTGCATTCTCAGGTTAGCTGTAACAATTGGTGTTAGCTAGACAATATGTTGAAGGTGTTAGCCCCCTGTGTTATCTGTCTATGCCATGATGTTTAGATTGATTCTAATCTAAAAAGTGAGATAACAGAGTTGTACATGAATCCATGCAGTTTTTGAGCAAAGTACAATGTAACCCTGCAAGTACAAATTCACCCCACAAACATATATGTGTGTATGTGGGTCTTTGTGTCTGTCTGTCTGTGTGTCTGTCTGGGTTGGGGTTGTGAGTGTGAGAGAGAGTGTATATGTGTGTGCATGAGTGTAGAGTGGTCTAAGTCTCTAAGAGGATGCCTGTGTGAGTGTGGGAGTGTGTGTGTGTGTCTGTAAGGGTGTGTGTGAGTGTAAATGTGCGTGTCTGTGTATATGTGTGTCCGTGTGTATGTGTGTGTATAGGAGTGCCTGTGTGTGTGCGTGTGAGTGTGTATGTGTAGGAGTGTCTGTGTGTGTGTATAGTGCAAAGGTGGTCACCTATAGTGTGACATGAACCCAAGGTCCCAGTTGAGGCCCTCCCTATGGGTACGGAACGTAGCTATCAGCCTCTGCTCAGCCTGCTGCCTGTCCCAAAGTCCGCCTTGGAGGATAGTCACCCAAAGGTCTGAGGTCAAATGTCCTGGACTGCTGAAGTGTTCCCCAACTGGGAGGGAACCCTCCTGTCTGTTGATTGTAGTGTGATGCCCAATCATCCGTTGTCATAGCCTTTGCTCGGTTTCCCCAATGTACCATGCCTCAGGGCATCCTTGTCTGCGACGAATAAGATAGACAACGCTGGCTGAGTCACATGAGTACCTGCCACGTACATGGTGGGAGGTGTCCCCACGTGTAATGGTGGTATCCATGTCCACACTCTGACACGTCTTGCAGCGCCTACCGTGACAGGATTGTATAGAGTTGACCTGAGAGCCGGGCAGCATGCTATGAACAATGATCTGTTTGAGGTTTGGCGGTTGTTTAAAGGCAAGCAGTGGAGGTGTGGGGAAGGTCTGGGCGAGGTGCTCATCCTCATTGATAATGTGTTGCAGGTCACGAAGAATATGGTGCAGTTTTTCAGCTTCTGGGAAGTACTGTCAACGAAGGGTACCCTGTCGGTTGCAGGACATGTCTGTCTCCTGAGGAGGTCATTATGGTTCCTTACTGTGGCACGTCAGAACTGGCTGTCGATGAGTTCAGCATCGTACCCCCGTTCTTGTGAGGGCATCCCTGAGTACTTCCAGGTGCCCGTCACGTTTCTCCTCATCTGAGCAGATCCGTTGTATGCGTGAGGCTTGTCCATACGGGGTGACTGTTTTAATATGTTTTAGGTGGAAGCTGGAGAAGTGTAGCATTGTGAGGTTGTCTGTGGGTTTGCGGTAGAGTGTGGTGCTGAGATGTCCATCATTGATGGAGATGCATGTGTCCAAGAATGAGACAGATAGTCGAGAGTAGTCCATGGTGAGTTTGATGGTGGGATGAACTTGTTGATATCACTGTGTAGTTTTATCAGTGACTCCTTGCCATGGGTCCAAAGGAAGAAAATGTCATCAATGTACCTGGTATATAATGTTGCTTGGAGATCCTGCGTAGAGAAGAAGTCTTGTTCGAACCTGTGCATGAAATGTTGGCATATTGGGGTGCAAATTTGTCCCCATGGCTGTTCCATGTGTCTGGATGAAGAACTAGTTGTCAAAGATGAAGACGTTGGTGATCGAGGATGAGTTGTAGGATGGTGTTTGGAGACTAGCAATTGTTGGTGTTGAGTACTGAGGCTGTTGCCGCAATGCCATCATTGTGGGGGATGCTGGTGTAGAGTGTGGAAACATCCATTGTGACGAGGAATGTTCCTGGTTCGACTGATCCGTGGGTGTTGACTTTCTGTAAGAAATCCGTAGTGTCGTGACAGAAGCTGGGGATCCCCTGTACAATAGGTTTCAAGATGCCTTTAACATAGCCGGAGAGATTCTCATACAGGGTCCCATTGCCCGATAAGATGGGACGTCCTGGTGTGTTGGCTTTGTGTACCTTTGGAAGGCAGTAGAAGTCGCCTACACGAGAATTACGTACGTAGGGAACTCGAAAGGACTAGATCCAAAGTCCTAATCAATGTGTTTAATTCACGGGTGTGTTCTTTCGTCGGATCAGCTGGTAGTTGCCTGTAGTGTTCCTGGTTGTTCCTTGCAGTAATCTGTTCTATTCTGAATGACAACGGCTCCTCCTTTATCTGCTGGTTTGATGACAATGGTTTTGAGAGCCTGGATGGCATTGCGTTGTGAACGGGTGATGTTTTGCTCTACCTTGTGAGTATGGCTGATGAATCTGGCATTTATATATTTCCTGACAGTTTGAGCATACATGTCAAGCCCAGGGCAGCGGCCCTCTGGTGGGGTCAAATTTGACACCTTCTTTGGTCGCTCCTCTACAGATCCCTGTGATGACTGTTCCAGTTCATTAGTGGGCTCAGTGGGATCACTGCTGGCACCTTGAAAGAATTCTTGGAGTCTCATTCATCTGATGAACTCCTCCGTGTCTGCTGCAAGAATCAATAGGTCCATTTTTGTGGTGGGGCAGAAGTTGAGAACCCCTGGTCAGGACTTCAATCTCTTCCGGTCAAAGGGTGTGGTCCGATAAGTTGATAATAGACTTCCCTGCAGTGACAATGTTGTCAACTGTGGTGCCAGGGTGGGCTTTGCTACTACTGGTGAGAATGCCAAGTTTCTCCAGTTCTATGTTCTTGGCGTGCATGTACGTGGTGTAGTTTTGTCGCCTTGTCTGTTTGGCAATTTCACATAATTGTACTGATGTATCCTCAGTGCAGGCTGAGAGTGTGGACTCCATCTGAATTCCCAGGTTGTGGCGCCTGCTGTAGAGTTGGTGCACGAGATGATTGAGGAGTTTACAAGAGGTGCGGTGGCAAAGTTTCTCTGCGTATTCTGTGTTGTAGGTCGACTTGAGTGGGTTCGTGACCCGTGATCTTTTTGGGATCTTTCCTGCTTTGTCTGCATTTCTGTAGAAACTTGATGTCTGTGTCAATATGTGTAATCTTCTTGGAGATCCTCTCCACTTTAAGCCAGCAGTTCGTGGTGTCGACGGTAGTCATGATTTGGAGATGCCGGTGTTGGACTGGGGTGGACAAAGTTAAAACTCACACAACACCAGGTTATAGTCCAACAGGTTTAATTGGAAGCACTCACTTTCGGAGCGCTGCTCCTTCATCACGTGATTGTGGAGTACACAATTGTAAGGCACAGAATTTATAGCAAAAATTTGATGTAATTGAAATTATACATTGAAAAATACCTTGATTGTCTGTTGAGTTTTTCATCTGTTCAAATACCATGATAGTTTCATGTATAAATCACAAAACCTTTATTTTAAAAAGTTGCATTCTCAGGTTAACTGTAACAATTGATGTTAGCTAGACAATATGTTGAAGGTGTTGGCCCCCTGTGTTCTCTGTCTGTGCCATGATGTTTAGATTGATTCTAATTTAAAAAGTGAGATAACAGAGTTGTACATGAATTCATGCAGTTTTTGAGCAAAGTACAATGTAACTCTGCAAGTACAAATTCACCCCACAAAATATATGTGCGCATGTGGGTCTTTGTGTCTGTCTGTGTCTGTCTGTCTGTCTGGGTTGGGGGTTGTAAGTGTGAGAAAATGTATGTGTGTGTGTGTAGTGAGTGTAGAGTGTCTTAAGTCTGTGAAGGGGTGCATGTGGGAGTGTGGGAGTGTGTGTGCGTGTCTGGGGTGGGGGGGGTTGTGAGTGCCTGTGAGAGAGTGTATATGTGTGTGCATGAATGTAGAGTGGTCTAAGTCTCTAAGAGGATGCCTGTGTGAGTGTAGGAGTGTGTGTGTCTGTAAGGGGGTGTGTGAGTGTCTGTATGCATGTCTGTGTATATGTGTGTCCGTGTGTATGTGTGTGTATAGGATTGCCTGTGTGTGTGTGTGTGTGTGTATAATACTTCAGTGTGATTTGGACAAATTGAGGGAATGGGCAAATGCATGGCAGTTAACATGGATAAATGTGAAGTTGCCCACTTTGGTGGCAAAAACAGAAAGGCAGCTTATTATCTGAATGACTATACATTAGAAAGGGGAAATGTAACAAACATGGGCATCCTTGTACATCAGTCACTAAAAGTAAGCATGCAGGTGCAGCAATGGTGAAGTAGGTAAACTTTTCGTGAGTGGATTCAACTACAAGAGCAGATTGTCTTGCAGCAATTGTCCAGGCCTTGGTGAGAACACAGTGGACTGTACACTTTGGTTTCCTTGTCTGAGTGTGTTCTGGCTATGGAGGGAGTGCAAAGAAGATTTACTAGACTGATTTCTGGGAAGATAGCATTAATCTATGATGAGAGACTCGGTCAGTTAGGACTTTATTCACTAGATTATGTTCACTGGGAGGGATCTCATAGAAACATAAAATTCTTACAGCACTTGACAAGGTAAACGCAGAAACAAATGTCCAAATGATTGGGGAGCAGAGAACCAGGGGTTACAGTTTAAGGAAATGAGGTAAGCCATTTAGGACTTTGATGAAGAGAAATTTCTTCACCTCGAAAGTAGTGGACCTGTGGAATTCTTTGCCAGAGAAAGCAATTGGACCCAACACATCAAATATTTTCAAGAAGCAGTTCTACTTCTTAGGGCTAAAGGGAACAAAAGATTTAGTGAGAAAGCATGAACAGGATACTGACTTAGATGAAGAGGCCTGATCATATTGAATGACGGAGCAGTCATGAAGGATGGATTAGTCCAATCCTAATCTTATTTTATAAGTATCAACATTTAGAAATATAGAACAGTTTTAGAAAAATATGAGCAAGCTGGTCCTCATAAAGTGGAAGAGGAGATTTACATAAAGGTTATCCTTGAAGAGTGGATGTTTTAAAAGACCTAAACTGCAAAGTTCAGAATAATTCTATCCCATCAAACTGAAGGAAACTAATAGTAGTTTTAGAATGTCATAGACAAAGAGATTTGAAACCAAAATAAATAGATAGTAATAAGAAAATCCAAATGGGTAATGTGAAATAGGGATTTGGGGTTAAAAGAGAAGCAAGTTAAGACTATATATGAGGAAAATATTTACAAACATCAAAAGAAACAGGAAAGTATTTTTTTCAGTACAAAGACAATTTATAAAAGCACAGTGAGTCCCCTGTGAGAAGAGAATTGTTATTATAAGCAACGGTCAGAAAATTATGCTGGTAATTTTAAAAATAAATGGGTATCTGACAGAAAATTAATTTTGAAGTCATTGACGATGAGCTAAGTTAAATTATAATTAATCAAAAGAAATCCGGAGCTAAATGTATTAATGTATCCTTGTTAAGGGAAACTAAACTGGAATCTCACCATACTCTGGTGGTTTAGGTTAAAAAAAGACAAACACCAAGGACTGACAGATGTCGTCATGATCCTAACAGCGGTGTGGGAAAACATTGCTCAATGCCTAAAATTTATACATCGAGATAGCATTGGCAGTCTTTTATTTTGCTGCAAGCTTGGAGTTTGGGCACTGTTGTATCATTTGGTAAAGAAGAGACCATGATAATATAAGGTATATAAGGTGCTAAAGGAGAGTGACAAAGCAGATGTTGAGCCCACATTTCCTCATGTGGGGCAATCTAAAATGAGGCATCATAGGTGTTAGGCTTCAGGCTGGCAGATTTAGATTAGATTAGATTCCCTACAGTGAGGAAACAGGCCCTTCGGCCCAACCAGTCCATACCGACCCTCCGAAGAGCTACCCACTCAGAGCCATTTCCCTCTGACTAATGCAACTAGCACTATGGGCAATTTAGTATGGCCAATTCACCTGGACAGTGGGAGGAAACCGGAGCAGACAGAGAAAACCCACGCAGACACAGGGAGAACGTGCAAACTCCACACAGACAGTCGCCCGAGGCTGGAATCAAACCTGGGACCCTGGCATTGTGAGGCTGCAGTGCTAACCACTGAGCCACTGTGCCACCCTAAAACACAGCTGAGAAGGAATTACTTCTCTCAAAGGGTGGTGAATCCTTGGAATTCACTACCCCAGAGTGCAGTGGATACTGGGACATTGAATAAATGTAAGGAGGAGATAGACAGATTTTAAATTAGTAACAGGTTAACAGGTTATGTGGAGTGGGCAGGAAAATGGGTTTGAAGCTGCAATTAGATCAGCCATAATCATATCAAATGACAGAACAGGTTCGAGGGCCTGAACTGTGTACTCTTGCTCCTACTTCTCATATTCTTATATAGTGACGGGCCAGAAAATTTAACATTACTGCTCTACACATCTCTAAAAAGGGAGTCTTGAATGAAAAATAAATAATCACAGAGTATGATTTCATTGGAGTTGACTAATGTTCTTGACTTCAGCTTAAAGGACTTAATTTGTCGGTCTGCATGCTGAATAGCAGGTGATATAATAAATCTTGGAGTCACAGCACACTGAAGCCAAGATAGATGGTCCAGAACCAGAGGGTCACAGTTTAAGGATATGGGCGAATCATTTCGGACTGAGACAGGTAAACTATAGCTTAATTGGCTGGTGAGTGACAGCTACTAATTTGACTATATTACAGGTTACTTTCAGATTGAAGGTAAATAGGGAAATATTTAAGGTTACAAACTTAAGATCAGTCCAAAATTTTTTTTAAATCAAATTAAGAATGAGGTAATTTAAATCGAGATACTTGGCCAGGCATTATGTGGGAGCTGGTGGACCCCCATTTTAGTTCATAGTGACCACATGAGTAGCAAATGTTGGTTGCTGGAGGCACTCCAGCTTAGAGTTGGTGAGCTGGAGTCTGAACTTCGAACACTAAAACACATCAGGGAGCGGGAGAGTTACCTGGACTCTATGTTTCAGGAGGAAGTTGGAAGATATACAATTTATGTGGGTAGTATTGAGGAATCGCAAAGGAAAAAGATCCTGATGGGAGTTATGTACAGGCCTCCTAACAATGGTCAAGATGTCGGGTAGAAAATATATCAGGTGATAGAAAAGGCATGTAAGAAAGGCACTATTACAATCATCATGGGTTGGAGGTGTCAGTGTTGGACTGGGGTAATCAGGTGCTTTCAAATAAACCTGTTGGACTATAACCCGGAATCTTCAAAATGTAGGTGGACTGGGAAAATCAGGATAGCATTAGATCTTAAGAAAAACAATTTGTGGAATGTCTACTGGATGGACATTTTGAACAGCTTGTGGTACAGTTCACTAGGGAATAGGCATTTCTGGATTTGGTAACGTGTAATGAGGCAGACTTGATTAGACAACTTAAGATGAAGGAACCTGTAGGGGGCAGTGACCACAATATGATAGAATTCACCCTGTAGTTTGAGAGGGAGTATCTTGAATCAGATGTAACAGTATTACAATTGAATAAATGTAACTTCAAAGACATGAGGGAGTAGCTGGCCAGAGTTAATTGGAAGGGGAGCCTAGCATGGAAGATGTTGGATTAGCAACGGCAGGAGGCACAGCAGAAATTCATCTCAAGGAAGAAGAAACATACTAAGGGGAGGATGTAGCAAACATGGCTGGCAAGGGAAGTCAGTGATACCATAAAAGCAAATGAGAAAAGCATACAATGTGGTGAAGATTGGTGGGAAGCCAGAGGAAGCCTTCAAAAGCCAAGAGAGAATAATTTAAAAAATAATAAGGGGCAGAGAAGAAGAAATATGAAGGTAAACTAGCTAGTAATGTAAAAGAAGATTGCAGGAATTTTTTTAGATATATAAAAAATAAAAGAAAAGCAAGAATGGACTCTGGACTGCTAGAAAATGAGGCTGAAGAGTTGGTGAGAGTGACCAGACAAATGACCGAGGAACTGAATATATACATTGCATCAGTTTTCACAGTGGAAGATACCAGCAGCATACCAGAACTTTGAGAGAGTCAGGGGGCAGGGATAAATGGCATGGCTCTCACCAAAGAGAAGGTGCTGGGGAAGCTGAAAGGTCTGAAAATGGTTACATCACTCGGACCATTGTAGAGGCATTGGTGATGATCTTTCAGGCATTACTGGAGGCAGGGAGGGTTCCAGAGGACTAGAAAATGGTCAAAGTAAAATGTAAGAATGGAGGGAGGCAGAAGAGAGGAAACTATGGGCTGGTCAGCCTGACCTCAGTTGTCGTTGAGATTTTAGAGTCCATTATTAAGGATGAGATTGCAGAGTATTTGGAGGTACATTGGAAAATAGGGTGAATACAGCATGGTTTCATCAAGGGGAGCTGAAAATGTGTTGCTGGAAAAGCACAGCAGGTCAGGCAGCATCCAACGAGCAGGAAAGGTCATGCCTGACAAATCTATTAGAATTCTTCAAGGAGGTAATGACAGGTTAGACAAAGGAGAACCAGTGGACGTGACCGATTTAGATATCCAGAAATCTATTAACAAGGTGCCACACAGGAGGCTACTAAATAAGGCGACAACCTGTGGTGTTAGGGGCAAGGTACTGGCATGGATAGAGGTTTGGCTCAGTGGCAGAAGGCAGAGAGTGGGGATAGTAGTTGATGACTAGTGGAGTTCCACAGGGTCAGTGCTGGGTCTACAACTATTCACATTAATAAATAAGATCAAAGGAACTAAGAGCATTGTTGCTAAGTCTTCAGACGACACAAAGGCTGGTGGAGGGACAGGTAGTGTTGAGAAAGTGGGGAGGCTGCAGAAGGACTTGACCAGGCTGGGAGAGTAGGAAAAGAAGTGGCACATGAATACAATGTCAGAGAGTGTGAGATTATGCACCTTGGTCAGAAGAATGGAGGCATGGGATACTTACTAAATGGGGAAAAGTCTTCAGAAATCTAAACAACAAAGGGACTAGGGAGTGCTAGTTCAGGATTCTCTTAAGGTTAAGTTGCAGATTCATTTGGCAGTTAGGAAGGCAAATATAATGTCGGCATTCAGTTCATAGTTCAAATGAGCTGGAATACAGTAGCAGAGATATACTGCTGAGACTGTATAAGGTTCTGTATTTAGAACGTTTTGAGCAGTTTTAGAACATAAAACAGTACAGCACAGTACAGGCCCTTTTGCCCTCGATGTCGTGCCGGCCTTTTACCCTACTCTCAGATCAGACTAACCTGAAAACACTTCTGTGTAATATCTTCCATCTGCCTATCCGACAGTCGCTCAAACTTACAACCATTTAAGTTCCTTAACCCTGTAACTAAAGAAAGACATGCTGGCATTGGAGGGTGTCCAGAAAAGGTTTACAAGCATGATCCTGGGGATGAAGGGCTTGTCATATGAGAAGCGTTTGAATACTTTGGTTCTGTATTTGAGAGAGTTGAAAAGGATGAGGGGAGATCTGATTGAATCTTACAGAATACTGACAAGCCTGGATTGGGTGGACATAGAGAAGATGTTTCCATGAGAGACTAGGACCTGAGGGCACAGCCTTAGAGTGAAGGGATGATCCTTGGAACTGAGATGAGGAGGAATTTCTTCAGCCAGAGGATGGTTAATTTGTGGAACTCATTGCCACCGAAGGCTGTGGAGGCCAAGCCTTGAGTGTCTTTAAAGCAGAGATAGCTAAGTTCTTGATTAGTAAGAGGATCAAAGATTACAGGGAGAATGAAGGAGAATGGGGTTGAGAAACATATCAGCTACGATTGAATGGCAGAGCAGATGCTATGCGCCAAATGGCTTAATTATGCTCCTATATCTTATGGTCTTTGAGGACAAATTTCTTCACCCAGAAAGTAGTAAGCCTGTGAAATTCTCTGCTACTGAAAGTGGTTGAGGCCAAAACATTTTCAAGAAGAATTTAGATACTACCTTTGGGCTAAGAGGTTCAAAGGGTATGGGGAGAATGCAGAAACAGGGAACTGAGTTGGATGTTCAGCCATGATAATATTGAATGAAGGAGGTGGTTCAAAAGGCAAAATAGCCCACTTCTGCTCCTTTTTTCCATATTTCTATGTTACTTCCTTTACCGTATTATGTGGACATGCATATCCAGTACAGTAATTAGTAAGTGGAAAATCTTGTAAATCCTTCCCTCTAAACCAGAGAAAATTACATCAGTTGTGTCACCTTAAGACTGTACTGTTGAGCTAGTAACTCAGTACAGATCAAGAATCCAACCTACTCCATTTACATCAATACATTTCACAGTATATTTACCTACGGAGGCATCAGGAAAACCCTGTCTCTAATCAGGAAAACCCTAGCTGACAGCGATTTAATTTATAAAATAGATTTGCAACATCTTTGCAGTGATTTTCATACCTGATGTAACATAAACTCAAGGGGATCGTCCGGTCTTTCATATACCAGATTTTCAGTCATTCTCTGTAAAATAAAACATAATTTAAAACCTTATTGAGTCTGTTTACGACAGTAAAACATGAAATTCAATGACTTGAAAATCTTTGGTGCTGTTGCATGAGCTATTTGGATTTTTACAAAATTATTTCTCTGTAAAAATTGAATGTGTACATACATCATACAATGAAACTCATCATGATCTCATCTCGTCACACAATTAGTTTTCCATTTACTGGCTCATTTTCTCCCTTGCTGTTATATTTTATTTTTAGTTTAAATTCAAGATATATTTTTCCCAGAATTTTTTTCATAACTGCAGTTATTGTGTTTGTTCCTAAAGATCACAGCCTCCATACTGTAATGTGCTATTCTAGGCTGAGCACATGAAAATCTCCTGAAATCCTGGAAGATCATAGTTTAAAAAGCCAAGTTATCTTTATATCTAATCAATATTCCTGATATTAAGTACCATAATTCAGTACACTACATATGCTAAACTCAGTTAATATATTCTCCTCCCCTGCCTCCACCACACAAGTATTCTGGACTGAGTGAAACAGCTATTATTCATGTTGTTAACCCAAGTAACTCAGAACTGCAATGTAATAAATTGTTGATAAAATTATTTAAGAATTATCCGTGATTGGCTTTTAAAGAGACTGGGTCATCCTACCATACTGGAACAATTTATGCGTATTCAACACCGTAGCCATTATATGATCCAATATAAGTTATTCATGCACACCTTTGAACACGTACAAAATTACTACCATACCATGATTTATGTTCACAAATTGATTCCTCAGAATTCCCCATTATGCAAGATTATAAAGAAAAATTATTCAGATTGGACAAAGTCAGATTACAGTATAGGAGGACTGAAAAATTTTAATTTCCCTGGATAGTTACTTACCTTTGACAGTCTATTATCATATACGAAGTCTGAACAATGGGTCAGGACAGAGGGATAACAATGAGCAACTGAAATAGTGGAAAAATCATCAGTCCCATAATGATCCTTCTCATGAGAGAGAGAGCGAGAGCGAGAGCGAGAGACGACAGGTGGTGGTTTAACCTAAGAGTCACCACACCTCAGGCGAGCAGCAAGGTTGTGAGATGGAACCTTCACAGTAACCTCAGTTGGTACAGGAATCATACCAACATTATTGGCATCATAAACTAGCTGTTCAGCCAATAACTGACAATTTTGAATTGAAACACATTACTTCTTAGAAGGGCTAGGCAAATTAAGCATATATCATGAAAAGGAAATGCTTTCTTGCAATAAATTTACATCCAGATCGTGAGGCAGATCAATAGTCAGCCATAGACTTTGAAAAACACACTAACCTGAAACATCTGTAGAATGTTGTGTCTCTCCATATAACGCACAGATTGAATATAAGGATCTTCAAAACAGGCTGAAAATTTGTCTTCAGAAGGTAAAGGCTCCTGGGCCATCTTAACTATATCTGAGGGGGTAGCTGAAGGTTGTTTTGTGGTGTCAGCTGTAAGCTGAATGACAGAATCAACTGCAGCTGTAACAGAAGGTTCACTTTCAACTGTTGGCTCAGATTCAGGTTTGGCTAACAGCTCTGGTCCTGCTTCAGCTGCTGTTGGCACATCTGGCTCATCTTTGGGCTCGGCTTCTGCTTCTTTCTGTGAACCTGGTTCAGCAGGCGTTTCTGTTTCTTGTTCAATAGTTGCCTCCGTCTCTGGTTCAGCTGTCGCCTCTCCTTCTGATTCAGCTGTTGCCTTTGCAAGTGGTTCAGCTGCAGCATCCTCATCTGGTTGAGCTGTAGCCTCTGCATCTGGTTCAGGAGCAGCTTTATCTGGTTCAGCTGCAACTTCCACATCTGATTCAGCTGCTGTCTCATTTTCTGCAGCATCTGGACTCTCCACCTCAGCTTTAGCCTCCGATTCTTGTTCAGCTGCAGCTTCCGCCTCTGGCGTTGCTGCAGCTTCCGCCTCTGGTTCATCTGCAGATTCTTTCGTTTCCTTTTCTATAGGATCAACACCATCATTCTTTTTGATTGAAAAAAAAGTGTAAGAATTTATTGTTAGATATATAATCGTATTACTTTGACACAAGAAACTGGCAATACATTGACTTGATTTGTGTGAATTGCCTTTATATAAATGAACATTGATTGCACTGATTATTGATTGTACCTGGTGCATTCTGGACGTGATAAGGGCCAACAAACTGTTGATGGAATGGTACTTGATATAAGAAGCAAACATGGTATGAAATTACAAAAGCAAAAAATACTGTGAATATTGGAAATCAGAAATAAAAACAGAAAGAACTGAAAATACTCATCAGGGAGGTCAGTATTTGTGGAAAGAAACAGAGTTAACTTTTTAGATCTGATCATTCTTTACTCTCTTCACAGAAACCTCCCAGTATGCAAAGCATTTTTTCCTTTGCAATTAAGTTGTTGCAGGTATCACTTTTGACTTGCAGTATCCTAAAAAAAAGTACAACTGCACTTTTGCTGCAGTATCCAGACAGTATATTGCAACGATGTGAGATGGAAAGGAGTACTAAGGGAAATAAAAGTCAGGGCAATGGTATAATAATGTTCATTTTTGGCAAAGTACTTATATAAAGTCACTTTCAATGATAATCTGTTTTCTGAGTTTCCATGTCATTGCACATTTCTTTTGGATTTTGCGTCAATGTCTCTTTAAGTGTGAGATTATGCAAGAAGCAACAAATTATAATGATCATGTGATTATTTTGGAAGCTTATAATGTAACAATCATCTGTCAAGACATAGAATGTTTGTTTCAATATCCCAATAGTTGAGCACAACACAACCACAATGCTGGTGTGTTCTCATTATACACTTCACACTAATGCACAAGATTCAAAATTGCAGAATTAGAGAAAGTTTAGCAAATTGGAGTAAAATCTAGTTAGTTTACAAGTAATAAACAAAGTGTGAGTTAAGAACATTTTAAAGTGTGCTATAGGATATTGTAGGACAGCTGTGTGCTTCAATACTTTAGATATATGGCAAGGGAGATTAATGCATAAATTAACAGAGCACATAAAATAGGAAATATTGTAAAAAATTCTGAGGACCAAATAAGCTACAATGAGATATTGATGAATTGATAGAATAGACAAATGATCGAATGACAGATTAAATTCAATGTCAAGGCATATGCATCTTAGTGATACACACAGATGGTTGAGTAACGTAAAATGCAACCTGACTGCTTAGGATCTAAGACAAAGGTCACTTTTTTAGATACCAATGACATGGACAAAAAGGGTGACGTGAGGAGAGCTAATCATGATGAATTACAAGGCAATGGAAAGCAATAAATTACCAAGGGGAGAAATGGCACAAGTGGTAAGAATAGATAAGTGTAGATTCTGGCAGATTCTACAATGAGGAGTGTGGGGAGATTGGTGGAATTTAAATTATATTTAAAATGATCATTGGTCCCTGATTCTCATGTGTCAAGATTATTAACATTAACGAGCAAATACTGCCAAAAGGACAGAGATCAGAATTGGTTTAAGATTGTGAAAGAGGATTTCAATAAATTAAGTTCTATATCCCAGAGGGGATCTCTAGGGTAGTCATTTCTGGATTATCGTTTAGTGCCGGACCAAATGGAAAATTATTAGGTTTGTGATTAGTGTTTTGGAAGGATTGTATGAAAGGGGAAGAAGTATTTCAAATTATTGTAATCATTTTTAGTACTAAGAAAGACTGTACAGATGGAATGACCGTCACCTAAACCGAAGTGGTGTCTGTGTTTTTCGAAAAAGAACAAATAGGATAACAGAAAAAGATTTAGATTGGTTTGAGAAAGACAGGGGAAATTTCACATCACAGGTTAAAAAGGCTGACACTTTGATTAGCACTGAGCAAGTGCTGTGCAGTTGTAAGTAACGACATTCAGAGATGGTAAAGTAAGATTTTTCTACCTTCTTAGGTGTATGTAACACATTCCATGGCACCTATAAAGAAAGTAGGGTAATTCTCCAATGCCCAGTTTGTATTTACCTCAACTGACCCCACCAAAAATAGGTTAATTGCCCATTCATTTATCTTAATACTATTTGTACTCAAAGTGTCTTTCCTTCACACAAAAGAAACTTAATTATGATGTGACACATTTTGTGCTCATCCTGAGATAATGAATGACACTGCATTGATGCATGAATTTGCTTCTAACACCTCACCCAATGAATATTATTTGTGACAAAGTAGCACTTCAGAGATGCTGTACAATAAGGTCAGCTTAGCATACACTCTCAAGGCCCAGATTGTCATCACTTGGACCAATCTGAAAAGCTGTAGAAGCTTTACAGGAAGACACTGAAAATGTTGGAAACACTTGAAATATCATCGACGTGTAACATTACTTAGGTTTCTCTTTCTGCTGATGCTACCTGACCACCTGAGTGTTTTAGGCAAAAGTGAGGACTGCAGATGCTGGAAACCAGAGTCTAGATTAGAGTAGTGCTGGAAAAGCACAGCAGGTCAGACAGCATCCAAGGAGCAGGAAAATCGATGTTTTGGGCAAAAGCCCTTCATCCTTTTAGGCTTTTTAACCCTGTGAAGGACTTTTGCCCTAGACATTGATTTTCCTGCTCCTCGGATGCTGCCTGACCTGCTATGCTTTTCCAGCACCACTCTAATCTAGAATCTGGTTTCAAGCATCTACAGTCCTCACTTTTGCCTAGTTGATTTTAAGCTTACTGCAAATCCTCTTGCAATGATGCCTACCTTGAAGAAGTTCTCCTCCTCTGTCTACAAGAACCTCAGTGAATCTCTCTCTCACTGCAACCCCCAGGTCATCTCACCTGAGTGTTTTCTCATATTCCCCATTTTAATTTCTGTTTATCAGCATCCACAGTGTATTCCTCTGATCTTTTCTTGAGCTTGTGTGGAATATAAACATTGACAAAGACCAGTTGGACCGTGTTGTCTGTTTGTTTGCTGTAAATTCTATAATTTCCTTCAAAGTGAAGACTTATTTGGATGCCATCTGTAAATCCTTTGATTACTATCTTATAGCAAACTCATACGCTCTTACGTGTACAAGGTAGGATGTGAGAAAATTCTGACCTCGAATTTATGTCTTTTGTTTTATAATCACAAGACAAACTTGCATGCATTTACTAACATTTAGTCTTACAGTCATGGAAAATAGGATCAAATAAAATTGATTCAGACAATTTTCTAAAATTGGAAATAGGTTTCATGGTTATGGACACACATCTTCAGTTCAAGCAGGGGTTAATACATATAATTTTGCAATATAAATCATATATCTTAGAGCCTTTTTGGTGCAGACCTGTGTTTTACGGAGAAAATTCACAGAGAATGGTGGAAATCAGACAAACAGACATCATTTGAAAGAAAACAAAGGTTGAAATTTTGGCATAGGCATGCACTTGAGTTTAATGATATTAATCTGGCTAATCACATCTTCAGACCATCATTAGTTCCATCTATATTCTTCTCTATAACAACGCCCAACATTACCCATCTCAGCTCAATTACTGTTGAAACCCACATTCTTTTCTCTGTTATCTCTAGACTTGGCTATTCCAATGCACTCCTGGTTACCTCTCACATTCTACTTTATGTAAATTTCAGGTAATCTGAAACTCTGCTTTCTGTTTTCACTTGCACCAAGTCTTGTTCACTTATCAAACTTGTGCTTGCAGACCTATCGTATCTTCCAGTCAAGTAAAGTCTTGAATTTAAAGGTCTCTCCCTTGGTCTTGAATCCATCCATACTATCATCCCTCCCTTAGTTCTGTAATGTCCTCCAGTCCCACATTCTGAGATATCTCTCCTCATTTAAATCTGACCTCTGGAACATCCCCAACTTTAATCACTCCATCATTGGTAATTATTGCCTTCGGTTGATTTTGCTCTAAGCTCAGGAACATAACATATGAACCAGAAGCAGGATTAGGCTAACTACCTCTTCGAGCCTGCTCTGCCATTCAATAAGACTGTGGCTGATCTTTTTGTGGCCTCAGCTCCAGTTACCCACCTTCTCCCCAAACCCTTAATTCCTTTACTATTCGAAAAAATTATCTATCTTCACTTTAAAAACATTCAATGAGGAAACCTCAAAGGGAGAGCTGGAATAGGCTGGGGCTGTTTTCCCTGCAGTATCGGAGGATGAGGGGTAACCTTATAGATGTTTATAAAATCATGAGGGACATGGATAGAATAGTTGACAAAGTCTTTTCTCTGGTGTGGAAGTCCAGGACTAGACAGCAGGAGAGAGAAAAGATTTAAAAGGGACCTAAGGGGTAACTTTTTCACACAGAGGGTGGTGCATGAATGGAAGGAGCTGCCAGAGGAAGTTGTGGAAGCTGGTGTAATTACAACATTTAAAAGGCATCGGATGGGTATATGAATAAGAAGGGTTGGAGGAACATCAGCCGAGTGTTGGTAAATGGGACTAGATTAATTTAGGATATCTGGTCAGCATGGATGAGTTGGACCAAAGTGTCCATTACTATGCCATACAACTCAATGACTTCACTTGGCAGGGAATTCCCAGATTCACAAACCTTCGGGTGAAGACGTTCCTCCTCAATTCAGTCCGAAATCTGCTCCCCCTAATTTTGAGGCTTATTCCCATTCCACATCTCTCCACCTCATTTTCCTCTTTTAGACATTTCCTAAAACTCAGTTTTGGATCATCTGAGCTGATATCTCCTCACGTGACTCTGTATCGCCTTTTGTTTTATAATACTCCTGTGATGCACACTGGGGCATTTTACTCTGTTAAAGGTGTAATACCAATATGAATATGTTTTGTTTGCCATTCACATTCAAGTATTAACTGACTTTTTCAGCATCTTGTATATTCTTTGTGCGGAACATTGGTTCCACTTTTGGATTTTGATGCAGATCACTTAAGGGATCCCAATTCTACAGTGTTCACTGATAATAATATTCCAAATAAAAATGGACTTTTCAACCACATGCGATAACATGGGGTAGATGGCAAGAGCCTGTGGCTGTGCGGGAGGCTGGGACTGGCTTGAGTTCACAGTGCCATCACTACTGGTGCAGAGAGAACCTATAATACTGGTGTGCTATACTTGAAATGGGGTTGAACCAAGGACCTAAGAGAAACGAAAAATCCGGCTGTAGGTAAGACTTTAAACGGTTAGGTGAAAGAAAGTCTGGCAGAAATAACAGTAGCATCGAAGTAGAGAGACAAGAATCGGGCTAATAAAATGATTAAGACTAACTCAAGAGAAATCGGGAAACAAATTAACTTATTGAACGTCAGTGTAAATTAACTGTAAAATAAAATGAGGTACAGCTAACTTTAAAAAAATCCATTGGTGGTAGGATGAAAATTCGAAGGGTACAGATTTAAGGTAGCAGATGCAATGGTAACTCAAGGAAATTCTCTTTCACCCAGCAAGTGATAGACAAAGAGTGTGGCAGAGGCAAATTAAATCAAGAGGGAATTGGACTATAATCTTGAGGAGGAATGTGCGGGACTACGGAGAGAAGGCTGAGCTGAGGTGAGTTGCTCTTTCAGAGAGCTACAAACACACAACGGACTGAAATGCCTTTTCCCCTGCTGTTGCTACTCGATGACATGCCGATTAAAGTTAGGTGAGAATTTGAACCGAGGAATGATACACAAACACCCCGTTGAACTGGTGTTTGTAAACCGGTAGCCTGTAAATTATTCAACAATAATCCCTTAGCAACTGATCCGCATCCGATCTGTAAACTTGGGATCTTTAGGCTGCCTGCAAGCAAATGATGAGAAGTTAACAGCAAATGTCACACTCCCCACCACCACCCCCAAGCACATCCCTCGAGGAGCTCGCTGTTGTCATTCTCACCAACACCGGGTTTCGGAAAAAAAACACTGTCCCTCGTTTCAACCGATTGCCGTTGGGGAGTTGCTGGACAAAATGCCAGAAGTAGTCCAGCTGCTGTCAACGAGCTCAGGAAGCCGCTTGAAGGAAGTGCCTGTGTTACTGTTTAAACCAGCATGGGGAGAGACTGGAGCATCCCAGGCGACGCGATTACCTCGCTCATAGCTGCACTCTCGACCTTCCAACACCCTCTTCCACAAACACCAATCCGGGGGGGAAAAAAAACAATAAGGTGACTTACTTCCAAATGGGCCGCCCGCAAGCTTGGCCCTCCCCTCCCCACCCACCCATCACTTGTATCCGCTGTCACTCACTGAAGTTACCAGCGGTTACCGGGGAAACCGATGACACAACATACGGTCAGCTGACCCATTGCCATGACCATGTCCATTGCGTTCTAACCCGGCCTCCTTCGGTTTAGGATTGGCCGATACTGTCCAGGGGGAGGAGCCAGGGATTGGGAATACAGTTTCCACTCCCACCCCGTGGCAGTCTGCCAACATCTTTAGAAACAGCGCAGGGAGTCAAACACAACGGGGCTAGAAATAACACTGGCAGATATTGACGCAGGAACGTCAAAGAATAGGAATTTCGCGGGCACTGGGAACAGTGGTCAGAGATTTATGTGTGTGTGAATATTCACAGTGAGAATAACATAGGCAGTAGGAATTGGAAGAATATAGATATTAAACGTGAATTTGACAGTTATTAGTAGGATATGGCACCATGAGTTCTTCGGTGACAAGGGCACAAATATATGTGACTATCTGCATAAGGTGTTGCACTGAATCTTGTTAATCTCCAGATATCTGAAATCAGGTCAGGAACTGAGTGGTCATGAACACCAGTGAGCAGCTTATTGCCACGTGAGTGCTACTTGATAACAATGTAATACGAGTACCACGTTAGTTACCATCTTGTGATCCATTCTAACCAGCCTTACCTTGCTTCACACAGTACCTGTTTGTAATTTTTATTAATGACTTAGATGAGGGAGTCGAAGGGTGGGTCAGTAAATTTGCAGATGATACGAAGATAGGTGGAGTTGTGGACAGTGAGGAGGGCTGTTGTCGGCTGCAGAGGGACTTAGATATGATGCAGAGCTGGGCTGAGGAGTGGCAGATGGAGTTCAACCCTGCCAAGTGTGAGGTTGTCCATTTTGGAAGAACAAATAAGAATGCGGAATACAGCGTTAATCGTAGGGTTCTTAGTCAGGTGGAGGAACAGAGGGATCTTGGAGTCTATGTACATAGATCTTTGAAGGTTGCCACTCAGGTGGTTAGAATTTGTAAGAAGGCCTATGGAGTATTATCGTTCATTAGCAGAGGGATTGAATTCAAGAGTCGTGAAGTGATGTTGCAGCTGTACAGGATTTTGGTTAGGCCACAGTTGGAGTACTGTGTGCAGTTCTGGTCGCCTCACTTTAGGAAAGATGTGGAAGCTTTGGAGAGGGTGCAGAGAAGATTTACCAGGATGTTGCCTGGAATGGAGAGGAAGTCGTACGAGGATAGGTTGAGAGTTCTCGGCCTTTTCTCGTTGGAACGGCGAAGGATGAGGGGTGACTTGATAGAGGTTTATAAGATGATCAGAGGAATAGATAGAGTAGACAGTCAGAAACTTTTTCCCCGGGTACAACAGAGTGTTACAAGGGGACATAAATTTAAGGTGAAGGGTGGAAGGTATAGGGGAGATGTCAGGGGTGGGTTCTTTACCCAGAGAGTGGTGGGGACATGGAATGCGCTGCCCGTGGGAGTGGTAGAGTCGGAATCATTGGCGACCTTTAAGCGGCATTTGGATAGGTACATGGATGGGTACATAATCTAGGTTAGAAGTTCGGCACAACATCGTGGGCCGAAGGGCCTGTTCTGTGCTGTATTGTTCTATGTTCTATGAAATGTGACATAGTTGTGACCAGGATACTTCTAAAGAGTATCTGGTAAATGGGTTAGAATAATAGATGACTAGCATGATTAAGGCATTGCATTCTGTCAGCAGAAATTCATTTTGGAAGTGAATGCTCCACTGACACAATGGTACAAAAGTGTGGACCTCACCAACAGGTAATGGGCAGGGCCCAAAAATTACAATTCCAACTGTCGTGCAAACTTGCCTGTCCTTTCCCAAGGTCAGCCATTGTGGTCTACATAGATTCAGGGCCAAAGAAAGCAGCTTTCTCCAAGAAACAGGTAGGCAGTTAGGCTTAAGAACCTCATTTAAATTCAATTAAGAATGTCAACTAAGGCTTATCTCTTTTAAAGTTATAAGTGAGAAGGTACCTTTTAACTGCAGTGCTGCTGAATGCTTCTCTGTTTTTGAAAGGCTTTCCAACCAGAGAATTAACCAAAAATCCATTGATGTAATCAAAGATGATACAGGCAAAAAAGGCAAGTTTTAAGGATAAATGTCATCATGATTCAATGAAATTCAATGTGAGCAAATGTGAGGTCTTGCACTTTGGAAAAAAGAATACAGGGACGGACTATTTTCTAAACAGTGAGAAAATTCCTAAAGCCAAAGTACAAAGGAATCCGGGAGTGCTAGTCCAGGATACTCTAAAGGTTGACTTACAGGTTGAGTCCTTGGTTAAGAAAGCAAATGTAATGTTGTCATTTATCTCAAGAGGGTTGGAACGTAAAAGCAATGATGTGCTACTGAGACTTCCATAAGTTCTGGTTATAGAATACTGTGTCCACATCTCAGGAGGACATACTGGCACTGGAGCGTGTCCAGCAGAGATTCACATGAATGATCCCTGGAATGGTAGGCCTAACATACGATCAATGGCTGAGGATCCTGGATTGTATTCATTAGAATTTAGAAGGTTATGGGGAGATCTAATAGAAACTTACAAGGTAATGCATGGCTTAGAAAGGGTGGACGCTGGGAATTTGTTTCCATCAAGTGGGGATACTAGGACCCGTGGGCACAGCCTTAGAATTAGAGGGGGTCAATTTAAAACAGAAATGAGGAGAAATTTCTTCAACCAAAGAGTGGTGGGCTTGTGAAGTCTTTGCCATGGAGTGCAGTGGAGGCCGGGACGTTAAATGTCTTTGAGGCAGACGTTGATAAATTCTTAATCTTGCAAGGAATTAAGGGATACAGGGAAAGTGTGGGTAAGTGACATTGAAATGTCCATCAGCCATGATTGAATGGCGGATTGGACTCGATGGGCTGAATGGCCTTACTTCCACTCCTATGTCTTATTAAAGCCCAATGCCAGAAAGAGAAGAAAAGCAGAATGATCTGGAAATGACTTATATTTTTAAAGTATTTAAGTATTTTATGTTTTACAAGATCCAAATTATTAACTTGCAATTTACATTACTTAAAACCTAGATGCATTGGAATAGGACTAGGCCATTTAGACTTTGAGCCTGTTCTGATATTAAATGCCATCATGGCTGAGGTTCCTGGATGTTCACAAACCATCTTATTGCAAATTGAAAGACAGGCTCCAGCGTGGAGTAGTAAAATGATTGGCTTACGTTTCTGAAAACTTTGCTAAAGATGGAATAGTTAGAATCTTATACTGACACTTGGGAAGCAGAGAATCCCCCTCTTGTAGAAATATATTGGCAGTCCATACAACATCCATTGTGCAGCCATTATGTGAATTTCATAACAAAAGCCAGAGGACTGTCTATTTTTGAAATATCAAGTGCTACTTAGCAAAGAGTAGCCAAATTACATTCTGGCAGTATCAAGTCACCCGTCTTAAGAGGCAGAAAGTCGATTGGGGTTTGACTGGCTTCCCTCCTCAATACCTTCAGAAACGTGAGGAAACACATCAGAAAACACCAAAGACCAAGTTGTACCACATTGCCATTCCTGTAGAACTTGCACCTGCCAAAAACTAGAGGAGTTAATGTGAGGAAGGCTCCCCATGTTGTGTGTTCAATGAGTACAACTTCTCCTCTTATCTTTATTACAACTACTTGTGAGATATATGTCCACAGTTAATGTGCCTCATAGCATGGGGTAAATGACCACAGGAAGCCAGGAAAAAGTATGATACCACATTTCTATCCAAACATCCCCCTTTTCATACAAAACAAATTGCATTCAGTTTCATTTACACTGACTTACACAGTATACACACACTTGCTCTGATGCTTTAGCAGATCTGATCATTATTCCAATTAGTGTCAGTCTCCATACACAAGCCACGCATGCAGATTCTTGGCTTTTCCTTCAACATCTGCTAGCTGGAATGATATGCTTTTGGATTTCAAAATGTTCACAGCTGACTTTGCTAATTTACACTGAAGAAAATCTGTATTCTTTATTTTCTGTTTTACTCTTGTTTGTTTATCTGTTTGTCAGTCAATGTGGCTTGCAAAACACGATATAGCTGTTCTGGCATGTTCAGGATTATTAGTCTGAACGTTTGACTTAATTCTGTTGAGATGAATGGCTTTGGCATTGTATCGAAGATCTGGAATTCCAAGATCTTCATTCTTGCTATCACAATAGGCTCTTATATAAGGTTGTAATTACTAACACAGATGCACAACTTCATTTTTGAGGGTTTCACTTTTGAATTGCCATCTTATGTCTTCTACACTGGTCTGCAATGCTCTTAATGTTGCAGGAAGCATTGTTGTCTGCCTGGCACTTCGTGCTCATTTGAAGCTCTTGTTCTGCTGGCTTCATTGTAGTAGCTCCAAATCATTTTGTTCATTTAGACTTCATATTGCTAATGTACTTTTAATTAATATTCTGACACCATACTACCCACACCTATTTGTCAGAACCATTGAACTACATCTATGTAACAGTCATCTCTATACTCTTGTTTGGCAGTTTCCTAACTGATCAGTTGTGTCACAGTTAGATGAACTTGTTGCAATTAATCTCCTGTCACCACTCCCCCAACCCCTGCTGAACATGCTTTGCTTTTTATCGTGCAATGATCTCCACAATATTTGCTACTTGTCCTTTGTCTTTGATCTTTCTGTCGGACGTTCTGTGGATGATTTTTGCTTTTCTCTATATTGTTGTCTAGGGTGCATTTCTGCATAATGCATTGGTCTGAGCTGTTTGTTATTAACATTGTGCACAGATTTGGGCTGCTTTTCCACAATGGACCAATGAATCTATTTTCCCACATACATGCTGCAGCTCAGACTTTTTGCATATGTTTGTAACTTCAATCAACTACATCTACTCCAGGGAATTCCTATTGATGGCAATTCTAGACAAATCGGATCCCAGAATGAAACCGGTCTTGATAGACACAAGTTTTATTTTATGCATGCATGTACCATGGTGGTCAGTAATCCACAAAAGGCTGCCCGTTTATTCAAACAACATGAATATTTACTACATACAAAAAGGAAAAACTAATTATATCATGCTACACTGTAAACAGTTGAAACAATCTTAGTACAAATATCAGAAATAAAAATTCAACACTTTTGGCTTCAATAACAACCACCCTACAAATACTAAAACTTCAGTAAAGAGTCATCTGGCCTCCACCTTAAAATTTGTGTTCTGTTGTCATAGCTGTAATTCACTTCTGGAACCCTCTAACTGTTAATGACTTCTAAGTACTTTCAGAGCAAACAAGTTGGCTTTCCATTCAGATGCTAGCAATTTTGTTTTTGCTTTTGGAGTCATCTTTTAAGCCACTAAGTACGTTTTACCCAATTCTAATATTTAGAGACTGCTAAACTAACAGTAGTGTTTCACTGACCAAATCTTCACATATTGCCAGACCTTCTGAATGGTTGTCTTTCTCTGGCCATTGGACTCCTGATAGTAGGCAATAGCAGCTTTTCCCCCCCTTCTTCTACCCTTTCTTTCTCAATACAGTTAACTATTCACCTTAAACTCTATTCCAAAGCTGTAAACCCTCATTAAAAGTGCATGCATCAACAAAATTCAGGCCCCCAATACCACTTTCAGTTTTTAATTTTATGTCATTTGTTCTATGTCCCCTTATTACACACAATTTAGTAATACAAATCAAACTTTAAAATGTTTCTTCCAGTTGAGAATACAAGTTCCCAATAAAATATCATGAACCTTCCTCACAGACACCTCAATGCAAGCTGAGTAACTTTAGAATCAGAATGCATTTCCTGCAGTTCATGATTTATCCTTTTTCCAATGGCTAACTATTGCTTGACCAAAGTGCTTTAAAATTAGCAAACAGCAGTGTTTTGTTTCTCCTCAGACATATATGTATTTTTGTGTTAGTTTTCTGAAAAAAGGTAAATAAATATGTTTGCATAACTCAAATGGTCAATAATTTTTGTAACATTGTTTGAGTTAGTCTATGTTTGATAATAAACCAGCTCTTTGTTGTTGACTGAAGAAACCTGGATGAATTGTTTTTCATACTGAAGCTGTCAGTCTGAGCCTTTAGATATTTTCTAATGTATATTACACATCTCTGAAACAGCTAGGAACTTGAACTCAGGACTCTAGTCTAGAGGTATGGAAACTGCCATTGCACCACAAGATCCCCTAAGTCTAAGACCTGTATTCTTGGACATATCACTAATCTTGTTAATTCTAACATGTGTTGTTTCCAGTAATGGAGGGGGAAAAGGAAGAGCACATCCCGCCACCCTTTAATAATAGAATGTTCCATTGTGTTAAATGATTTAATTTTAGTTGCATATTCTGTGGTAATATATTCATATTGTTTAGTTAATTGTTACTTTACTATCTTCCTTCTATAATTTACATCATACTCCAAGTAAACGTGAGACACTTGGTAATGGGACACATGAAAAGTACTTTATTCTAGGAAGCTTCTGCTTTCTCATCTTTTGAGGTCTCCTGTTAATCTTAGAAAATCATACTCCTTTATACACCTCAGTACACCTGCTTTAAAACTACATAAGACCACATGATATATCTGATCATTGATCTTTCAAAAATACATCCCATAACCAAGACTTACAGATTTACTGGCTGCTTTAAGAACTAATTTTATTAGCAACATATCTCCCTAAAAATGCCAATGTACCAGTTATTGCTGAATCTCAATGTGGGATATTGTGTAACGAAGTTCATTCAGGAACAGAGAAAATGAGACAGCAACTAGAAGATGCAAATGTTTCCAATAACTTGCAATCTGGTTCACCATTTGATAATGGTGAGCACTGATAGTCTCATGTTAGTTACTAATGTCTCATAATCTTACTAATAAAATTTGGATCAATATGTGTTACTGTGAATAATGCTCTCAGAGACATTCGAACAGGAAGACACCATACAGCCCTCGAGTCAGCTCTATCAATCAATGACAGCATAGCATATCTGTATCTTAACCTCATTCAGCTGCTTTTGCTCCATTCTCAACAAAGATTTCTTCCAAAATTCTATCATCCACACTCTAGAGTCTTCCAGTGATCCTAAAATCCATTGTGTGGTGATGTGTGGAGAGGAGAGGAGTGGAATCACTCATTTCTTTTGTCCTTATGTGATTAATGCTTCCTGATTTCCCTCATTTGCAAAACAAATCCTGACTGCCCATTCCAGAGAACTCTGAAAAGGTAGTGGTGCATTGCATTCCTGAACCAATGCAGTCCGTATGGTGAGGGTAAACCCACAGTGTCATTACAAATGGAGTTTCAGGATGTTGACCTGAGACACAGAAGGACTAGCAATTTACTTACTTGTCGGGATGGTGTGCAACTTGGAGGAATGCTTGGTGCTCATGGTGTTCCCGTGCATCTGCTGCCCTTGTTCTAGCTCGTAGAGGTCACAGGTTTGCATTGAGTTTCATTTTGCACACGAGCTAAGTATTGTGATTATAAACTAAATGCAGCCATATTTGATGTGGCTGCTAATGAATTGAAATACAAAGCATTGTTGATTTTAAAAATATAAGATAAAAACAGAAAACACTGGAAATACTCAGCAGTTCTGTCAGCATCTGTAGGGAGAGAAACAGTGTTTCAGGTCTTGATCTTTCATCAACTGAATTTGTGTCAATTTGAAGTTTGACCAGATAGAGAATACATTTAGCTTGTTGCACAATGCAAGCATTTCTTAACAATATTTAGATCAGTACCAGTTAACACCAGAGAGAAACTGGATCCATTTTACTACTAACCATAACAATGGTTACCCATAACCATCACGTAAACTCTCCCTAAACTCCCACATCCGACAAGAAGAGCATATCACTCTACTAAAGGCCCTTTTTGCATCTTTCAATCTACAGACTTAGAAAATAAGACTGTCTTATTCCTCTCAAAACACTGCTCCAGGTTAAATTAATATTTATGGCTTATATTTTTAAGTTTAGTCAAAAGGCATATCTCAATATAATATATAATCAAGAAAGAAGCCACTCTACTCACCACTGCAGACATACTATTACACCACGCTTAAAATATTCACTTATCTGTTTCTGTGCAGTGACCTCTCCCAAACAGGTTCCTCCAAGATTTCTCTCTATATGGGCATGAACCTCTTGGATATTTGCATTATTTTTGCATTTTCCAGCTCTTAACTGTGACACAAAATTTACATTGCTAACCCAAATTGGTTGAGTGGGTTGCTCAGAAAAGAAGTGATAACTGCACTATGATCTGTTCTTGAAATGACATGTTTCCTCCACGGGTGGAAATGCCTGCCCGTCCATAACATTTGGTACTCTCTTCAGCAACAGCACAAGTATATATGGATGCTATAATGTCTAAATAATATTAAACAAATGATTCACAACTCTTGAAATTATTTTGTTTTCTAGTTTAGTGGAGGCATGACTCCTTTTTAAAAATGTAGTAAATATCAACACTTCCAGGAAAAGAAACCCTTAATATTTGTTACCTTCGCCATTATGGAAAATGATTGTCCTGGTCCTGATATTTTTGTGATGTTTAGAACTTTACATTATCACAATATCCCAGAGTCCAAGCTGCTTCTAAGGCATTACTTCTAAGGCGACACTGACATACAATGCTGGTGTCATCCTTTTTCAGTTCCTGCAACTTATATGTTCCTAAAACATCACAGCATTCACCTTAAAGGCAATCTCAACTAAAATCAAGATTAAGAGCAGTAAGGTTAGCACAAGAGTATCATTAGTCCTTAAGTTTAATCAGTAAGATAAAAGATACTGAAAGAATATTTGACTTTGAGCAATGGAACTCTATTTTACAGAGATAGTTGACGGAACTGTGAATCTTAACCTCAACTTCTTCCTCTAGTTGTACGACATCAAAGTTGAAAGTTATGATATGTAATCTTCTATTCCAGCTCTTCATATGATACCAACTTTGCAGAAAAACTAAATTTATGAGGGCACACATTTAATACATAAACTATAATCTTACAACTAGATATGGATTAAGTTCAGCATAAACAAAAATGTGGCAATATAACATGTTTTCATTAGAAAAATGATCAATTACACAAAAATCCATTCCTATACAGAGGGGAATAACAGTTCTGACAGAAGTCTGTGCCCCAAAACATCAATTAAGCTTTTCTCTCAACAGATTTATTATTCTCCAAATGATAATCCAAGATGGAGGATGGGAAAAATTTCTGACTGTAACAGGCTGCTCCTTTTTTGAGGTATTTTAGGTGTTGGACGTGATTTCCTCGATTGCAGGAGCAGCAATTACTGTTTATATGCTGTTCCGTTGTTTTGGAACTTTGGAGAAAAAAAAGTCAAAACAACAGCATTTTTAAAAGGGAGAAGAACAGACAAAGGAAGCACACGGTGAGGTCAGTGCAGGAAAGAGAAAGAAACCCACACTACTAACTGACACAGCAGTGAACCTGCACAGTTACAGCCTTTGCTGTTTGAATTCATGTATCAATGGACTTCGGAGTATGTCTGGGAAAATTAACAAGCAATGAAATTCACAATTAATCTTGGAGGAACCTGTTTGGGAGAGGTCACAGCACAGAAACAGATAAGTGAATATTTTATGCGTGGCGTAATAGTAAGTCTGCAGTAGTGAGTAGAGAGGCTTCTTTCTTGATTATATGTTATATTGAGATATGCCCCTTGAATAAACTTAAAAATATAAGTATTAATTTAACCTGGTGCAGTGTTTTGTAGAGGAATAAGACAGTCCTATTTTCTGGGTCTGTAGATTGAAAGATGCAAAAAGGGCCTTTAGTAGAGTGATATGCTCTTCTTGTCAGATGTGGGAGTTTAGGGAGAGTTTACGCGTTACTGAGGATTATATCTGCCGTTGGTTCCGAATCGTATCAGATTGAATGGATCGGTTGGAGAGACAGAGGCAATGAGGAATTTACAACAGCATGTGATGGATGGCAGTTATAGGAAGGGGGGGAGGGGGGGGAGTCGCAGATATAGTCACATAGATGGGTTAACTCCAGGAAACGTAAGAGAGGTAGGCAGGTAGTGCAGGAGTTATCTGTGCCTATCCCCATTTCAAAGAAGTATGCTGTTTTGGAAAATGTAGGGGGTGATAGATTCTCAGGGGAACATAGCACGAACAGCCAAGTTTCTGGTATGGAGACTGGCTCTAATGCAATGAGGGGTATGTCGGGTTCCAAGCGATCAATTGTGTTAGGGGACTCTCTAGTCTGAGGTACAGACAGATGTTTTTGTGGCCAGCAGCGACAAATCAGAATGGTGTGTTGCTTCCCTGGTGCCAAGATCAAGAATGTCTCAGAGAGGGTGCAGAATGTTCTCAAGGGGGAGAGGAGCCAGCAGGAGGTCATTGTACACATTGGAACCAACGACATAGGAAGGGAAAAAGTTGAGATTCTGAAGGGAAATTACAGAGAGTTGGGCACAAATTTATAAAGGTCCTCAAGGGTAGTAATATCTGGATTATTCCCAGTGCTATGAGCTAGTGAGGGCAGGAATAGGAGGATTGAGCAGATGAATGCATGGCTGAGGAGCTGGTGTATGGGAGAAGAAGTCACGTTTTTGGATCATTGGAATCTCTTTTGGGGTTGAAGTGACCTGTACAAGAAGGACGAATTACACCTAAATTGGAAGGGGATTAATACTGGCAGGGAGATTTGCTAGAGCTGCTCGGGAGGATTTAAACTAGTGAGGTTGGTGGGGGGATGTCCAGTGAGCTAGCGAGGAAAGAGATCAATCTGAGACTGGTACACTTGAGAACAGAATCGACTCAACATTCAGTGCAGACAGGGACAAAGCAGACAAGGTAGGGCTGATAAATTAAACTGCATTTATTTTAATGCAAGGGGCCTAACAGAGAAGGCAGATGAACTCAGGGAATGGTTGGGAACATGGGACTGGGATATCATAGCAATTACAGAAACATGGCTCAGGGATTGACAGGACTGACAACTTAATTTTCCAGGATACAAATGCCACAGGCATGATAGAAAGGGAGGCAAGAAAGGAGGAAGCATGGCGTTTTTGATAAGGGATAGTATTACAGCTGTACTGAGGGAGGATATTCCCAGAAATACATCCGGGGAAGTTATTTGGGTGAAACTGAGAAATATGAAAGGTATGATCACCTTATTGGAATGTATTATAGACCTGCTAATAGTCAGAGGGAAACTGAGAAACAAATTTGTAAGGAGATTTCAGTTATCTGTGAGAATAATAGGGTAGTTATGGTAGGAGATTTTAACTTTCCAAACTTAGACCAGGACTGCCATTGTGTTAAGGGTTTAGATGGAGAGGAATTTGTTCAGTGTGTAATAAATGTTTTCTGATTCAGTATGTGGATGTACCTACCAGAGAAGGTGCAAATCTTGACCTGCTTTTGGAAAGTAAAGCAGGGCAGGTAACTGAGGTGTCAGTGGGGGAGCACTTTGTGGCCAGCGACAATAATTTTTAAGTTTTAATATACTGATGGAAAAAGATACACCAGATAGTGAGTTTTGAGAAGATTTATAGTTCTGGGTTGAGATTATGGATGTAGGTTTGCTCACTGAGCTGGGAGGTTTGTTTTCAGATGTTTCGTCACCATACTAGGTAACATCTTCAGTGAGCCTCCGAATGAAGCACAGATGGTATAGCTCACTTTCTATTTATATGTTTGAGTTGGTGATGTTATTTTCTGTGCTGACATCAGTTGCTATTTTGATGCCATTTCCTGTTCTTTTTCTCAAGGGGTGGTAAATGAGATCCAAGTCAATCTGTTGATAGAGTTCCAGTTGGAATGCCATGCTTCTAGGAATTCTTGTGCGTGTCTCTGGCTTGTCCTAACCCAAGGAACCCACTAACCCAAGGAAACCCAAACATAAAAACAAAGCGGGCTATACCACCAGTGCTTCATTCGGAGGCCTACTGAAGATGTTACCTAGTATGGTGATGAAACATCTGAAAACAAACCTTCCAGCTAAGCAAGCAAACCTACATCCAGGATAAACCAATCTAAAAGTTGAAGTTCGAAATTGGAGAAAGGCCAGTTTTGATGGTCTTAGGTAAGAACTTTCAAAAGCTGATTGGGGGCAGATGTTCGCAGGTAAAGGGACAGCTGGAAAATGGGAAGCCTTCAGAACATGGGCAGCACGGTGGCACAGTGGTTAGCACTGCTGCCTCACAGCGCTGGAGACCCGGATTCAATTCCCACCTCAGGCGACTGTCAGTTTGGAGTTTGCACATTCTCCCCATGTCTGCATGGGTTTCCTCCGGGTTCTCCAGTTTCCTCCCACAGTCTAAAAATGTACAGGTCAGGTGAATTGGCTATGCTAAATTGCCTGTAGTGTTAAGTAAAGGAGGATGGGTCTGCGTTGCTCTTCAGAGGGTCGGTGTGGACTTGTTGGGCCGAAGGGTCTGTTTCCGCACTAAGTAATTTTAAAAAAATGAGATAACAAGAGTCCAGTTAGGGTGAAAGGAAAAGCTGGGAGATAAAGGGAATGCTGGATGACTAAAGAAATTGAGGTTTTGGTTAAGAAAAATAAGGAAGCATATGTCAGGTATAGACAGGATAGATCTAATGAATATATTAGAAGAGTATAAAGGCAGTAGGAGTATATTTAAGAAGGAAATCAGGAGGGTAAGAAGGAAATCAGGAGGGCAAAAAGGGGACATGAGATAGCTTTGGCAAATAGAGTTAAGGAGAATCCAGAGGGTTTTTACAAATATATTAAGGACAAAAGGGTAACTAGGGAGACAATAGGGCCCCTCAAAGATCAGCAAGGCGGGCTTTGTGTGGAGCCGGCAGGAGATGGGGGAAGAGTATTTTGCATAAGTATTTACTGTGGAAAAGGATATGGCAAATATAGAATATAGGGAAATAGATGACAGAGGATGAAGTGCTGGATGTCTTGAAATGCATAAAAGTGGATAAATCCCCAGGGCCTGATCAGGTGTACCCTAGAAGTGATTGCTGGGCCTCTGACTGAGATATTTGTATCATCGATAGTTACAGGTGAGGTGCCACATGACTGGACGTTGGCTAACATGGTGCCACTGTTTAAGAAAGGTAGTAAGGACAAGCCAGGTAACTATAGACCAGTGAGCCTGACAACGGTGGTGGGCAAGTTGTTGGAGGGAATCCTGAAGGACAGGCTGTACATGTATTTGGAAAGGCAAGGACTGATTAGGGATAGTCAACATGGCTTTGTGTGTGGGAAATCATGTCTCACAAACTTGATTGAGTTTTTTGAAGTAACAAAGAGGATTGATGAGAGTAGAGCGGTAGACATGATTTATATGGACTTCAGTAAGGCGTTCGACAAGGTTCCCTGTGGGAGACTGGTTAGCAAGGTTGGATCTCATGGAATACAGGAAGAACTAGCCATTTGGATGCAGAACTGGCTCAAAGATAGAAAACAGAGGGTGCTGGTGGAGGGTTGGTTTTCAGACTGGAGGCCTGTGAATGCCACAAGAATCGGTGCTGGGTCCACTACTGGGCATATGAATAGGAAGGGTTTGGAGGGATATGAGCTGGGTGGTGGCAGGTGGGACTAGATTGGGTTGGGATATCTGGTCAGCATGGACGGATTGGACTGAACGGCCTGTTTCCGTGCTGTACACCTCTATGACTCTATGACAATAATTTGCTTTTGTACATTGCCTTTAAAATTTTTTAAGGTGCTTCACAGAGGTAAATTCAAAAATAGCCCAAAAGAGGGAATACAAAGAATGATAACCAAAGCTTACAGGAAGAGCTGGATATAATCTTTAATGAGTTAAGAGATGTAGATTGATATAGTGAATTTAGGATTGAATGCCAGATTGTGGGTCTAAGTAGCTGAAAGTGAAGGATGGAACGGAAGCACAAAGGGCTAAACACAGAGGAACACAGTTTATTGGGGAAAGCTGTAAGGCTGGAGGAGTTCACAAAGATATGGAGATGGGGTGAATTAAAGTATTTGAGAACAAGAATAAGAATTTTTAATTTGAGTTATTGGGGAATCAAGAGATAGCGTACAGCAGCTAAGATATAAGCAGAGTTTTGGAAAGGTGCGATGTCTGGAATAGTCATGTCTGGAAGTTGCAAAGACATGAATCCATGATTCACCATCAGGAGAAAGAATGAAGTCAAAAGATCATTTTAGGTGAAAAGAATACCAAGGTGATTAGATTAGATTAGATTAGATTAGATTACAGTGTGGAAACAGGCCCTTCGGCCCAACAAGTCCACACCGACCCGCCGAAGCGAAACCCACCCATACATTACCGTGAGTAATATATTTTAAGAGAATTTCAAAATGCTTCCGTCCAAAAGGTGTTCAATAAAGTATGGCATAATAAATTAATAAATAAGGTTAAACCAACACAATCTGGAGAAAACAACCAGGTAGCGACCTGGCTGCAAAACAGAGACTATGAGTAAAGAGTGATTATTCAGAGCAGCAAAACATGGAGAGTGGAGTCCCACATGATCAATGTTGGGAACACTGCTGTTCACAACTTAAGTTAAAAATTTGAAATTTGAGAGATGCAGAATTGATATGATTTTAGGAATCAAAATGCTCTTTCTAAATTCAACGTTTAAGAAGATTCGCAAAAAAATGCAGGAAGACATAATAAATTTCCAGAATGGACACATAATCGACTAATACATTTCACTTTATTTTAATTTTTTAATACAATATAGGTGTTGCTACGAACCCTGTAAAGATTGACAAATTTTAAGAGATATAATTTTTAATCTGAGGATGATGACTGGAGTGAGCTACAGTTTCAAGCCTCAAAGGAATCCTCCATCAGCTCATTTCAGTACCATTCTTCATATAAATGAGGTCAGTTATTCAGGTTTATTAGCCAATTTCCATTGCTGCCAGTTCCATCAAGTCTGGATTTTCGGAACAACCAACAAAAATGATTACCTGACAAGATTTCACATTTTTAAACTTTATCACAGTTATACATATTTCATTTTGTGCTCACTTATACTACAGTCTATAGTTTATATCATTCTGATTTAGACAACTACTTGTATCAAATAGTTACATTAAGTTGCTTCATAGCAGAATTTCTCCGAAAGTTCCAAACCAATACTACCATCATTAATCAGTTTTGTGCCAGGATTCTATGTATCTTTACTACTTGCGGATTAAAGCATTAAATTAGTTTAATAAAGTTTCTTGTAACTGTATTCCACACCCCCTGCCATGTCGTATTTGTACAACTTTAAAATGAAGGTACCCACCTCACCTTCCCCTTATATCTTTTTTTATTATCCTGAATCACGCTGCAGCATGGTTCTCATTGCATGAACACTGCCCCCTTGTGGGCAGGTAGAGATATGTCATGAGCCATATGTCAAAAGGTTAACCCTTGCCACCAAGTCCCCCTCACTGAGGACGAACGATCAGTCCTCAGCAAACGACTCACCTTCGTCCCCCTCCGTCCACGCATCAATGAATTTAATACACGCCGTGACATCGAACAATTCTTCCGTCGCCTCCGCCTCCGAGCTTACTTTCACAATCAGGACTCCCGCCCACCTTCCGAGGACCCCTTCGCCCACCTCCAACACACTGCATCCACCTGGACACCCCGCGCTGGCCTATTACCTACCCTCGACCTCTTCATTTCCAACTGCTGCCGGAACATTAACCGCCTCAACCTGTCGACCCCCCTCCCCCACTCGAACCTCTCATCCTCACAACGCGCAGCCCTCCAATCCCTCTGCTCCAATCCTGACCTCACCATCAAGCCAGCGGACAAAGGGGGCGCAGTGGTAGTCTGGCGCACTGACCTCTACATCGCTGAAGCCAAACACCAACTCAAGGACACCTCTTCCTACCGCCCCCTTGACCATGACCCCACCCCCCATCACCAAACCATCATCTCCCAGACCATACAGAACTTCATCACCTCAGGAGATCTCCCACCCACAGCTTCCAACCTCATAGTCCGGGAACCCCGCACTGCCCAGTTCTACCTCCTTCCCAAGATCCACAAGCCTGACCACCCTGGCCGACCCATTGTCTCAGCATGCTCCTGCCCCATTGAACTCATCTCTACCTACCTCGACACTGTCCTATTCCCCCTAGTCCAGGAACTCCCCACATACGTTCGAGACACCACCCACGCCCTCCACCTCCTCCAAGACTTCCGTTTCCCCGGCCCCCAACGCCTCATCTTCACCATGGATATCCAATCCCTCTACACCTCCATCCGCCATGACCAGGGCCTCCAAGCCCTCCGTTTTTTCCTCTCCAGACGTTCCCAACAGTACCCCTCCACCGACACTCTCATTCGTTTGGCCGAACTGGTCCTCACCCTTAACAATTTCTCCTTTGAATCCTCCCACTTCCTCCAGACCAAAGGGGTAGCCATGGGCACACGTATGGGCCCCAGCTATGGCTGTCTCTTTGTTGGCTACGTAGAGCAGTTGATCTTCCGTAATTTCACCGGCACCACTCCCCACCTCTTCCTCCGCTACATTGATGACTGCATTGGCGCCACCTCGTGCTCCCGCGAGGAGGTTGAGCAATTCATCAACTTCACCAACACATTCCACCCTGACCTTCAATTTACCTGGACCATCTCTGACACCTCCCTCCCCTTCCTGGACCTCTCCATCTCCATCTCCATCAGTGACGACCGACTTGACACTGACATTTTCTACAAACCCACCGACTCCCACAGCTACCTGGATTACACCTCTTCCCACCCTACCTCTTGCAAAAATGCCATCCCGTATTCCCAATTCCTCCGCATCCGCCGTATCTGCTCCCAGGAGGAGCAGTTCCACCATAGAACACACCAGATGGCCTCCTTCTTTAGAGACCGCAATTTCCCTTCCCACGTGGTTAAAGATGCCCTCCAACGCATCTCGTCCACATCCCGCACCTCCGCCCTCAGACCCAACCCCTCCAACCGCAACAAGGACAGAACGCCCCTGGTGCTCACCTTCCACCCTACCAACCTTCGCATAAACCAAATCATCCGCCGACATTTCCGCCACCTCCAAACAGACCCCACCACCAGGGATATATTTCCCTCCCCACCCCTCTCCGCCTTCCACAAAGACCATTCCCTCCGTGACTACCTGGTCAGGTCCACGCCCCCCCTACGACCCACCCTCCCATCCTGGCACTTTCCCCTGCCACCGCAGGAACTGTAAAACCTGTGCCCACACCTTCTCCCTCACCTCCATCCAAGGCCCTAAAGGAGCCTTCCACATCCATCAAAGTTTTACCTGCACATCCACTAATATCATTTATTGTATCCGTTGCTCCCGATGCGGTCTCCTCTACATTGGGGAGACTGGGCGCCTCCTAGCAGAGCGCTTTAGGGAACATCTCCGAGACACCCGCACCAATCAACCAAATCGCCCCGTGGCTCAACATTTCAACTCCCCCTCCCACTCTGCCGAGGACATGGAGGCCCTGGGCCTCCTCCACCGCCGCTCCCTCACCACCAGACGCCTGGAGGAAGAACGCCTCATCTTCCGCCTTGGAACACTTCAACCCCAGGGGATCAATGTGGATTTCAACAGTTTCCTCACTTCCCCTTCCCCCATCTCATCCTAGTTTCTAACCTCCAGCAACACGATCCCCTGACTTGTCCGACCTGCCCAGCTCCTTTTCCACCTATTCACTCCACCCTCTCCTCCCTGACCTATCACCTTCATCTCCTCCCCCACTGACCTATTGTACTCTATGCTACTCTATCCCCACCCCCACCCTCCTCTAGCTTATCTCTCCACGCTTTCAGGCTCTCTGCCTTTATTCCTGATGAAGGGCTTTTGCCCGAAACGTCGATTTTGCCTGTCCTCAGATGCTGCCTGAATTGCTGTGCTCTTCCAGCACCACTGATCCAGAATCTGGTTTCCAGCATCTGCAGTCATTGTTTTTACTAAGTACAGTAGTCATCCTCAGGTTCACCTTGGTGTTTAGAATGTCTGATCAAAGCAGGATAAAAGCACCATGACTGCTGCTAGAAGAGGTACCAATTAAACAACATGCTGTACTGTGCATTGTCACATTCCAACTACACATAAAGGGAGTGTAACTCATTTTGCATTCAGTTCAGCTCCCTATTTGATGTGACACTCACAAAACAATGTAAGTGGTCTCTGACTTCCTACACCAATGGTAATCCTGCTACCCTTGCAAAGTCACAAGTACACCTCCCCTGCTTCTCTCTGCTCAAGGAGAAGAATATAGTGAGGTGTCTTCTCCTTGTGCGTCATTGATTACTTCCCTGACCCAGGTAGACGAGCAGGAGGCTGGAAGACCACAGCACATCAGGCAGAATCAGGTGGAGAGGTCAACATTTCAGGTAGTTCCTGAAGAAGGGTTACACCCGAAATGTTGACTTCTCCATCTCCTGCTGCTGCCTGGCTCGCTGTGCTCTTCCACCATCCTGCTTGTCTACTTTGGATCCAGCATCTGCAGGGTTTTTTTGCCTCTATTTTCCTTACCAATGTTAAAAGAATTATTAGACATTGGAAATGTAATCAGCTCTAATCAGTACAAGGCAACATGGTGGCACAGTAGTTAGCAGTGTTGCCTCAGAGAACCAGCAACCTGGGTTCAATTCCAGCCTTGGGTAACTGTGTGAAATCTGTACATTCTCCCCATATCTGGGCTTCTTCCAAGTGCTCTGGTTTCCTCCCACTGTTGCATAATGTGCAGGTTGGTGGATTGGCCATACTAAATTGCCTTGTAGTGTTCAGGGATGTGCAGGCTAGGTGGATTAGCAATGGGGAACGTGAGATTATAGGGTAGGATGCTCTTTGGAGGTCAGTGAAACTTGATGAGCTGAATGTCCTCTATCTGCACTATGATTCTTAGAATCATATTCTAAGTTGATTCTAAGTTGGAACAATCATGAGGCATAGAAATTGAGGCTTCAAGTGATGGTCTTGCCATGTTCACTTTTTTTAAAATAACTGTAACCATATTGTTTCTGCTGAGATAAAGTAAAAGTTGTCTTTGAATAGCTGAGGTGAAAGAGCTTTGGTTGAGAGATTACAGTCACTTTTAATTTCAACAATTTGTGACAGCTTTTCCTATGTTACACTGTACTTCCAGTAATTACACAGTAGCAAAAGCACCTGTCTGAAAAGTCACACATGAATTCCTTTAAACAGTGGTATGGCAGTTCTGGACTTCTGTGGCTCCAGCATCCAACAAGAGTAGGCTGTGAGTTTATTCGTTATGTTGCAAACCATATATGCCAAGCTCACAAGCTATGGCAGGATATCATATTCTCCAATGCATGTGAACAATTGGGGGTAAAATAAAACAGAACTGCAGATACTGGAGATCCAAAACAAAAACAGAAATTGCTGACAAAACTTAGCAGCATCCATGGGAAGAAAGTAAATGTTTCGAGTCTGATGAATCTTTATCAGAACTGCAGCGGCAGATGCTGCTGGTTTTGCCTGCAATTTCTGTTTTTGTCAACAATTGTGGGGTTTAGAGACATTTCAAAAATTTAAAAACTGAACATCTGTTAGTAGATGAGCCAGACCAGCTGAAAATAAGACTGTAGGCTATAAAACTAGATTGAACGTCACTGTCTCAGCATCAGGTCTTGTCTACTATTGTCCCTGTAATTGCTGTCATACATGGATCCTGGTTAAGCAACATCCTAATTTGGGACAAAAATCAAAAGAATTGCAAATGCTGTAAATCAGAAACAAAAACAGAAATTGCAGGAAACGCTCAGCAGGTCTGGCAGAATCCGTGGAGAGAAATCAGTCAACATTTCGGGTCGAGTGACCATTCTGAGCTTTTCCAGAAATTTCTGTTTTCGTTTTTGATCCTAATTTTACTTGCCTTCCTCCCATTCAAATCCTTGCTTGGTCTTCCTCCTCCATCTCTGAAATCTTCCCCCAGCCCCACAACTCTCTGGGATATTTACGCTCGTCAATTCTGGTCTTTTGAACATCCTCAGACTTTTAACTGGCCCTGCCAGTGGGAGTAATGTTAAAAATCACACAACACCAGGTTATAGTCCAACAGATTTAATTGGAAGCACTAACTTTCGGAGCGACGCTCCTTCATCAGGTGGTGAAGGTGCAGTGCTCCAAAAGCTAGTTAGTGCTTCCAAATAAACCTGTTGGACTATAACCTGGTGTTGTGTGATTTTTGACTTTGTACACCCCAGTTCATCACCGGCTCCTCCAAAAGTGGGAGTAACGACTGCGCGGGGTCCGCAACGCTGGAAATCCACCTGAAAACCTCTCTCCTGTTTGTGACTGAATTGAATGAAATGCATTTTATGAAGCAGACTGGGACGTTTCACCAGTTTAGATTAGATTAGGTTAGATTAGATTACAGTGTGGAAACAGGCCCTTCTGCCCAACAAGTCCACACCGACCCTCTGAAGCGTAACCCACCCATGCCCCTACATTTACCCCTTACCTAACACTACGGGCAATTTAGCATGGCCAATTCACCTGACCTGCACATCTTTGTGACTGTGGGAGGAAACCGGAGCACCCGGAGGAAACCCACGCAGACACGGGGAGAACGTGCAAACTCCACACAGTCAGTCGCCTGAGTCGGGAATTGAACCCGGGTCTCAGGCGCTGCGAGGCAGCAGTGCTAACCACTGTGTCACCGTGTGTTAGAGGCAGCTGTTGTTAGCAATCAATTAGCCAGGATGTGTTTGGCATTTGGAGCGCAGCGTTTCCCTGGGATTGGGTGTTGTTAGCCGGGGGCACAGGGGGATGGGGACGGGGACGGGGGGGGACCGCCCGGGGACGGGGGGGACGGGGGGGACGGGGGGGACGGGGGGGACGGGGGCGGCGGGAGCGGGGGGGACAGGCCCACACAGTGCATCAGGGGCTGCTGCAGTTCCCGATCAAACCTCCCGCTCCGGGCTCAGCTCAGGACTATCACCCGCGACACGCCGGGCTTTCTTCTCCAACCAGGCGACCTTTAACCGGAGTCGCTCCACCCGCGCTGTCACATCTCTATGGCGCCCGGACCATCAAGACGGCCTCAACGCCAGGCCCCTGCCCCGGTAGCCTGAGCGATGACCTTTAACCCGGAAGCGAGCGACGACTTTTACCGGAGGGCTGAACGATGACCTTTAGCCCGGAAGCGTGAGCGATGATCTTTACCGGATGCCTGAGCGGTGACCTTTAACCCGGAAGCCGCCCCCCGATGTTTTGGTGGGTGCAGCGGAAGTGACGTTGAGCGCCCCTGGCCGGTGGAAGAGAAGATGGCGGCGGTGGGCCCGAGCTGACAGCGAGTTTCGGCAGGGGGTGCTGGTGGTGGTGGGGAGGAGGAGGAGGAGGAGGAGGGGGGAGGGTGGTAGGTGGTAAACACGGCGCCCAACCCCCATTGGCGGCGCTGAGAGGGAGAGGGAGAGGGGGAAAGAGCGCCGGGGGCCCCCCTCCTGAACTGTGTTCGAAAAGGACAGTGAGATTGTGAGTGCCGGAGTGGCAGCTACTGATGTTGGTGAGTGTGAGCCGCCGACCGGGAACTGATGCTCTTTCAGGGGCGGGTGGACGGGCCGCAACTTTCACCCTCCCACCGCCGTCTTTTAGCGTTTCGCCTGTAAACACCTGCGCGAATCCGAGGACGCAGCGCGATTCCTCTGCCAGTGCCGAAGGGGTCAAACTTGGAGAGTCGACTTTGTTCATAGAGGAAGAGAAATTACTTCAATTCGCTTCGCGTGCTTTCAGATGAAAGTTGCTGCGATTGGTCTTCCGAGTCTTTTCACGCGTTAAGTTTTCGTACACTGATCCAAAGTTACAGAGGAGGAGATTGCGGGGGCCTCGGACATTAATTGTTACTCAAGACGGGTGGTCGGGATAAACCTGGAAACTACAAGCCATTGAGTCTAACATGTGGCAGGGAAGCCATTGGCAACATGTGAAGGGTAGAGTTAATATCCGTTTGGAGATGCTAGGATTAATCAAAGATGGTCATTGTATCTTTTGAATTGAATTTTGTGAGCGGTTGATTAGATGCGTAGATGAGAGTAGTGTAGTTGATGTAATCTACATGGATTCAGTAAGGCTTTTGACAAGATCTCGCATGACACACTGTTGAAGAAGCAGAGATGATTTTGGGATCCAGAGCAATTGGTTCCAAAAGTAGCTTCAAGGTAGAAATCTGAGGTTGATGATCGAAGGAAGGCTGTTGTACCAAGGGGTTTAGTCTTGGATCAAGGGTGTGGTGCTGGCAAAGCACAGTAAGTCAGGCAGCATCTAAGGAGCAGGAAAATCAACTTTTCAGACAAAAGCCCTTCATCATCATCACCCTTGTCTGAAATGTCGATTTTCCTGCTCCTCGGATGCTGCCTGACCTGCTATGCTTTTCCAGCACCACACTCTTGACTCTAATCTTCAGCATCTGCCTAGTTTAGTCCTGGGTCCCTTGCTGTTTGTTGTGTACCTTAATGATCTCAACATGAATGTGGGAGGTATGAGGGGGAAACCTTTAGGTTGCAGAATGATACAGATGGGCTGAACAGTGGCCAATGGAATTCAATCCTGAAAAGTGTGAAGTGGTACATTTTGGAGGGCTAACAAGGCAACGGATAGGACCCTAGGAACTACTGAGATCAGAGATCATGATGTGCACATCCATAGATCCTTGGCAACAGAACATATAGGTGAAGTGGTGAAAAAGGTATGGAGGATATTTGCCTTTATTAATGAAGGCATTGAATGCAAGAGCAAGGAGGTTATGATGGAGCATTATTTTGGCCACAGCTGGAATATTTTGTGCAGATCCAGTCATCACATTATAGGAGAGATGTAAATGCACGAGAGGGGTTGCAGAAGATATTCACCCGGATGTTGCCTGGGCTGGAACAGTTCAACAGTGAAGAGTGCCTAGGTCAGCTAGGGTTGTTTTCCTTCGAGCAAAGACTGGGGTAGAGGCGGGTATATGATTGAGGTGCACAAAGTTCTGCAGGACAGGGTAGATAGGGAGAAACGTGGCCCCTTCAAGAGATCATTAACCAGGGAATGCTGTTTTAAGGTAAGAGCAGGTGGTTTAAAGAGCATTTATGGGAAAAATAATTCACCCAAAGGGTTGTAGATATTTGGCATTCGCCACCTGAAAAATGATAGAGGTGGCAACCCTTAAAACATTTAAGAATTATTTAGTTGAGCACTTGAAACACAATAGCATACAAGGCTTTGTGCCAAATGCTGCAAAATGGGGCTACACTAGATGGATGCTTGATGACTGTTGGGGACACAGTGGGCCTTTTTCCATGCTGTAAAGACTCTGACTCTGTCGTTGTTATGTTAAAATTAATGGTATGTTAACTAGATAACTGACTTTTAAAGAAAAAGTAGTATGCATTTAATATGTTCAAAGGGATTTGTTTTTTTTAGAAATGGTTTAGATTAGATACAGAGTTTTAATTTCTAATGTTTTTCTGGTCACAGGTGCAGTTTGGTGTTTTAGAATTTTGTATATGTCAAATCTTATTGTCCTTTTTACCCAGATCAACTTGTTGAGAAAGGTGTTTAGAACTGCAATATTCCATAAATGTTTTTGTGTGACAAATTTAATGTCTTTAAAATTCAGTTTCCTATGCTTTTTGCCCTGGGCAGCTAGTTCTATTGAGCATGCAAAAATGCAAAGCTACTTTTTTATTCTTTCATGGCATGCGAGTGTTATAGGCATTTGTTGCTCATTCCTTGAGAACTTAGTGAGCTGTCATCTTGATTTGCTAAAGTCCATATGGTGCAGCTATACTTAGAGTGCTGGCAGACCCCAAATTCTGAGTTTTTGACCTAATGACCTGAAAAAACAAGATTATGGTTCCCAGTCAGGATAGTCTGTGACTTGAAGTGAAACTTGCAGGGTTGATGTTTCTAAGTACCTGTTGTCCCTGTTGTTTGAGGTGGTGGATGTTTGGCAAGTTGCTGTAGCTAGTAGGTACTGCAACTACAGTGTGCCAAGGATAGAAGAAATGAATGTTTAAAGTGGCAGTAGATGGATTGCCAGTCAAACAGAGAGCTTCTTGTGTTGTTAGAGTAGCACTCATTCAAGCAAATGCAGAGTATTCTGTCACACTCGATATTATCCAGGCATTGATGTGTAAGGAACTAGTCGCCACAGAACTCTAAGCTTTTTATGTGGTAAAATTACCATTTTACATATGTGACTGGTTGATTAAGTTTTAGTTTGCTGATAACACCTAATCCAAGCCTAAATGTTTTCCACATGCGGACACAGAGCTTCAGTATCTCAGCAGTTGCAATTACGTTTGAACCTTACACAAAAACCAACATCAGCAAATAACCAACTTCCGTATACCTTGCGACGGAGGAAAATCCGTTAATGAACCAACGGAAGATAGCTGGGCCAAGGACGCTACCCCAGGAAAATTCAACAGTGATGTCCTTGTGGCTGAGAAGATTGGATTCCAACAGCACCACCATAGTCATTTATCTTTGTGCTAGGTGTGACAGCAACTGGTGGGAAGTTTTCCTGATGTGAATTGACTACTTCAATTTTCTGAAGTCTCCTTGATGCTGTTATATATTTGTTTAATAAGTATGGTTGACTGTCATTTTGAGTCTGATCAGATGATATGATGATGTCATCTGTCATTTTGAACAGGAAACAGTTTGGTCTAACCTTACTTGTTCCCATTTGAGACAGGTTTTTAAGACTGCTTCTCTACACCCCTGGTTCAAGACATTTTCCTCTCTGTAGTGTACTTGTGACTCAGTGTTCCTTCAGGGTGGAACACATGGCAGACTTCATCGGTATTGTTAACATCTTCCCTAGGGTGAATTTTTATTTCCTTGCTGATTCTGCCTGCCTGAGTGCAGTAATGGTGCTTTTTTGATTTCCTTTCTTATTATTGAAGTACCTCTGAGATCTGTAATCACCAGTTTTCTTGTTGTGTTAAATTCTAAGAAGCACCAGGAGGCCAAAATGTTAAACAGCAGGAGCTTTAGTATGGAGGTACAGTCTCCCAGTAACAAGGTTAGACTAAACTGTTACCGTAGTCAATCAATTATTGCCTTGTTGTGGAGGGTAATCACTATTACGTCACCGCTTGAATTCAGCTCTTTTGTATCTCCTACCTACATTCTAAGTAATGAGTCAAGTAGCCCTAGAGAATCCAAACAGGTATTCTTGTGTATACCATTGAGCAAGTGCTGCAGGATGCAACCTTTCATCACTTTGCTTAATGATTTAGATTGGACTTGTTATGCTTTTTGTCAACAGGACATATGTGGATGATTTTCCACATTGTTGAAATGTTCTCAGTGTTATAAGTTGTTCAGGAATACCTTGGCTAGATGTGCAGTTAGTTCTGGAGTCTTCAGCACTTCAGCTAGTGTGTTGACTGGGTCATAGCCTTTGCAGTACCTAGTGCCTTCAGCCATTCCTTAATATCAAGTGGAGTGAATAAAACTGGTTGAAGACTGACATCTGTGATCATCCACTTGGCACTTTTGGCTGGTGATGATTGCACATGATTTGGCATTGTCTTGTGCACAGGTGTGTTTTGCCAATTAACTCTGGTACAATTTTAAAAAAAGGTCAGAATTGAAAGCAGTCATGGCTTTTTCAAGCAGAGGGTAGTGCATGTATGGAATGAGCTGCCAGAGAAAGTGGTGGAGGCTGGTACAATTACCAAATTTAAAAGGCATCTGGATGGCTATATAAATAGGAAGGGTTTAGAGGGATATGGGCCAAACGCTGGCAGATGGGGCTTGGCATATTTAGGATATCCAGTCACATTGGAAGATTTGGACCGAAGGGTCTGTTTCCATGGTGTAAGGTTGTAAGACTCTGTTGAAGTTGTAGTACATATCAACAATAGACATCTAAGTCCCTGCATTAATAGGTAATGCAGTGGTAGCTTACTGGACCGTTTCAGAGCATGGTTAAATCTCAACCAATTGCTATTTTTGGAGTAACATGCAGGCCAGACTGAATAAGGATGACAAATTAAAGTTTTTCAAGGACATTCGTGTGCCAGGTAATCCAACAGTTTCTTAGTCACCATTGCTGATACTCACTTTTTATTCTAGATTTATTAGTTGATTTAAGTTCTACCTGTTGCTGTCGTGGGATTTGAACTTGTGTCTTTAAGCAATAACCTGGGTCTTTTGTTTACTGGTCCAGTAACACTATTACTGTGCTGCCATTCCCTTACAAATGTTCCTATTCCTAGTACAAGATGCTAATACTAACCAAATTTATTGTTCGGATTTAAGATTTCTCCAACAGATTGTAACAGTACCACAAGCATCATCACAAAATTCAAATGGGGCAAGTGACTGGATATTAAATATAAACAGAAAGGGAACTGAATTGGCCGAACTTCATGGGTCATGTTGCTCAAATGTTATAGAGTGACCATGCCTGCACCAAAATGTATCAGCAGGTTATAGTTTGTAAAATACTTGAATTTTATGCTCTTATCATTGTAGTGCTTGGCAGTTTATTGTGAATTGTATCTCAGCTCTTGCTTAGAAAATGTAAAATTGTTCCAAGAAGTATAGCCCTTGAGCTTTCTGATAGTTTTATGGGTAAATGTACTTCATCTCATGTTCAATTCCTGGTTTGTGTTGGGCTAAAAGTTCTTAACCAAGGAAATTGAGTAGCCATTTTTACTAATACACCCAGTGCTGTACAGAATCATAGTCAAGTGATTCTTAATTTGTTGTTTGAATATCAGTTAAAACTAGGATTAAGCTGATGTGGTTTCCTCTGTAGTTGGAGTTTGTCATAAAGTATGAAAAGTTGCTGCTTGGCCAAGGTACAAAATGGCTGTAGGAAACCAACCCCCCCAAAAGGCAAGACAAACCGGGAAACCAGAAAATTGTGAATATGTCCTTTCAGGCTTTGTCTCTGTCGTAAAAGCATGGGTTAGTTATTTAAATGCCGGTAGGAATGTATCTGCAAACTTATTTCAGATTTCTTTCTCCTGTGCAGACTAGTGTGGAGCCTCCTTTAGGCAGGAGCACAAGACGGTTGGGGTTGAGGACTTCTTCACAGGTTCCATCAATGTTACTCCACGCTCATCCAGCAGAAGGCCCACTTGCAGCAGGGTGAGATGACTGTCAGATATTGCCTCTTTCAATGAGAATGGTGTGCAAATTCCAACCATGCAATTTCTCCTGCAAGCAATCTACCCCTGAAATGATAATGTCTACTTGCTCCTTCCCTCTTGTTAGTGTCAGGTGGGCACCACTGCACGCATACCCATGGCTTTGAGATGGTTTTTGTATCTCTGTGTTCTCGAGTTACCCATGGTTAATTATTTGAGGCAATCAAAAGTCAAGAATTTATAAACTACCAAATGTTATCAGTTAGCACATGAGTGGAATGATTTAAATTTTACTTTTCAGTGCAACATTTAGGTAGTATATTTACGTTTCGCAGTTCCCTGCACTGATTTGAGGTGTCTGTTCTACTTGAAGTACAGCATAGGGAAAAAAGAACACAAGTCTACTTTTCCTTCCTGGTAAATGCCTTCTAATGGCAATCAGGTGAAGGTCTGGTCTGATTGTACAGGGAAGTTGGCCATAGACTTTTTTGTTGCTTGTTAGTCTGCTATCAAAATATCTAATAGGTATATAAATATTGTTACATTTCAAGAAAAGGAATCTTTAGTATGGAAGGATATGATGTTTATGTGTTATTCTCACAAACTTGTATATGTTGTTCCCAGGGTAAAGAATAGATAGAGCAAAGTGAGAGTTTCCTGGATGATCAGAGAGACAGTAAGTTGAAGCAGAAAACATCCCTGACATATCTACAAGTGAGAAGAACCAGGCTCAATATGGAAGGTTTACAGTGGAAGTGAAAACTAAATGAGAAACTGAGAGCAAGTATGAGAAAAGACTAACATGGAATCCAAAAGCTGAGGGCATGGTACTAAATTAATATCTTGTATCTGTCTTTCTTGTGCCTTGGAACTTTTTTTCTTATACTAAGTAGATATGAGTTGTTGTTAAACAGAGATTATATGGTGCAAAATTACAAACCTATTACTTGTGAATAAATGAAACACAACCAAATTGTTTGAATCCCAATTTTGATAGCAGTAAAAATTTATTCTCTTGAAAAAAGTGTTCTACTTTAGGTAACTAAAACAAGAAAAATAATATGCATTTCCTAGACAATGAATGGATTGTAGTTGAGAACTTATGCTATTAGCTTGAGAGCTCTTCTTGGTGTTTACAATGGCCTAGCTAGATTACAACCGGTTAATAATTGAAAGTTGCAGTAGACTTGCTATTGTTTTGTTTCTGATGAGGCAGTGTTTGTTGCTTGACATGGTTTAGGATCAGTATGTGACTCTTTTTTCTTCGTAATTAAGTTGTAATTTTATAAATTGTTTCTCATCCCCTTCTCACCTCGGTTGCAAATTAAATGGACACTTATGAAATGCTGTCAAGTAACACTTCTCTGGAAAGTAACATCTTCCTGATTTACAGAACTGGAGCACTTAGCTGGCTGAAATTAGTATTTTTTTTCCAGTTATGGATAATTGTTGGTCAGAGCATAAAGTATAGGATTTGGGAGGTCATGTTGCTGTGTAGGACATTAGTTGGGCCACTTTTGGAATATTGTGTGCAATTCTGGTCAACTCTTATAGGAAGGATGTTGTGAAAATTGAAAGGATTCAGAAAAGATTTACAAGGATATTGCCAGGGTTGGAGGGTTTCAGCTATAGAGAGAGGCTGAATAGGCTGAGGCTGTTTTCCCTGGAGCATCAGAGGCTGAGGGGTGACCTTATACAGGTTTATAAAATCAAGAGGGGCATGGATATGGTAAATAGATAATGTCTTTTCCTGTGTTGGGTGAGACTAGAACTAGAAGGCATAAGTTTAGGGTGAGAGGGGAAAGATTTAAAAGGGCCCTAAAGGGTAACTTTTTCACGCAGAGGGTTGCCTGTGTATGGAATGCACTGCAAGAGGAAGTGATGGAGGCAGGTACTATTATAACATTTAAAAGGCATCCGCATGGGTACTTGAATAGGAAGGGTTTAGAGGGCTATGGGTCAAGTGCTGGCAAATGGGACTAGATTAATTTAGGATATCTGGTCAGCATGGATGAGTTGGACCAAAGGGTCTATTTCCATGCTGTACATCTCGGTGACTCTATTGCATTTGCCTAATACAGTAAATTAAATCATAATTTGCAGGTTCCATTACTGCATAAAATGGGAGAAAACTTCAGAGAAATATTGCCTGAAAAAATAACACATGGAAGATTCAGAAAACCTATATTGTCTTTGAACCTGATTACAATTTCATGAAAGAAGTCGCTGAATTTGGTGGGTGAGGAAGGTATTTAGTTGTTGATTTTGAATGAAACCCCTGATAAACGCTCATTAACTGGGTTAATTGAACGCATGAAAAACATTTGTCATGCTATTAACACAGGATATTCTGTCAGTTTCCCTACATTGTGTACTGACATAACCAACTTTACCTCATCATTGCTTCTTTCGACTCTTTCACTGTAAATTAAAGACTATTTATCTGATGTCTAGTTTTAGATGAATTGAAATTCTTTTCAACTAAATGTTGGGAAGACTGAAGCTATTTTCTTTAGTCACTGCCACAAAATCTGTTTCCCAGCCATCAACTCCATTTCTTTGACCACTATCTGATGCTGAAACATGCAAACTGAGCTTCCAGCAACATATCTGCACCATCACTAAATGCCATCTATTTCCACCTCTCTTAACATTGTCTGATTCCACCCTATCTCAGTTCATATGCATCTGAAATCCTCACTCTAGACTCAATTATAATAGCATGTTCCTAAAAACCCAAGGTGGTCACCAACTCTGCTATTTTTGGCCTAACTTGCACCAAGTCCACATCATACATTGTGTCCTGTTCTCACTGACCTACATTGACTCCCATTTAGACGTCATATCTATTTTAAAAATTCTTATCTTTCTTTCCATTACCCTCTATGGTCTTATCCAGTCTTCTCCTGCCATGCAATAATTGGAGTTATCTGTGCTGTTAGAGCCCTGACCATTTGAACTTTACAGTTACAGTTGCAGCACAATTGGTGACAATGCTATCAGCTACCAAGACTCCGAGCTGTAGAACCCCTCCCAGGTGAGCATCTAAATGGTGATTGTAGATCTATACCTGAGCAGATTCACTACCCTCAGAAGAGTACAAAACATTTTAGAGAAGTAGAATATCTATTACATTTCAAAATACCAATGTAATTTTTGAATTTAAACATATTCTTTTCAAACTGTGTTTTCCATCCATCAATCTTCCAGACTGAGAGAGCCAGCAAGAAAACTAGCACTAAGATATACTAACCAGGAATTGTCCTGGCAATTGTAAAATGATCAATGGGAGTTTTATTCTGGATATGGCAGCATTTGGGAACAGAAAGATCAGTATAATAGTGGACTGGGGATGGTGGCAGGCAATTGCTGAAAATGTGTTTTTGTTGTGAGAAACACTTTGCTCCTCCTTGCTTCCCCAAAATAGCTTTTCAAAGCACCTGCACGCTGACATGGGTTGCTGTGAATTCCCTTCAGTTCATGGGTTTCCCGGGTCCTAAATACCTGGCAGGCAAGTATAAAATTCAAATAACTGCTGTCTTCACTTACTCAATAATCTGGTGGAACATGTTTGATTTTTGTAATTAAAATAAAATAGGCTGTGTAACTGAAGCATGAAAAATCTTCAGACTAGTACCTAGGTGTTGGAGATGGAAATCTATCCCAAAGCATGCACAAAGCCCTCTCCCTCAGGAAAAGCAACAATAACTGCTTCATTAATTAACACTGAATAAGAAAGATCTATTTGAGTTTAACATTGACAGACATGTGGTTAAATATTAGTTTAATGCTGAACATTGAAACAGATCATTAAAAGGGATTTTAATCGCTTTATGGTTACATGTCTCTATTATTAGAATGAGATGTGTATTTATTATATTGTACTTTTTTTCTAAAAGAGAGTTGTAATGAAAATAAAAAGTGATAAATTGCTAACTGTGTCCTGTTGGATTGGGTAAAACCAAGGCTAAATTTCAGAATCCACTGGCATATTTACATACTATTGCATTTGAGAAGAATTTAAGCTAGAAACAAATACTGGATACTGGTAGTAAACACTGAAAACAATAGGGAATACTGAATCAACAGTGAGCAGTATACATACAAACTAATTGTGATGGTGAGCAACCATAAACACCAAAAAGATTAATTTTAGAACATATGATAATGGGAATATATGATTTAGGAGCAGGTGTTTGCCATTTGGCCCTTGAAACCTGTTCTGTCATTCAGTAAGGCTGATCTGCTGGTGTTCCCAAAACTTCTGTTTTGTCTGTTCTTCACTCATTTATATCAAAAATCTATCTAACTTAGCCTTAACTACATTCAAAGACCTGGCTCCTAATATCTGGGAAAGAGAGTTCTACATACTAATGAGGCTCTTGAGGGAAAGGTTTATCTCTTCATCTTCATTGCTAAACAGAAATTTTTTCTTATTCATTTGCTGTGTTCCTTAGCTTTGGTCTCTCCACACCAGGAAACATCTTCCTCAAACCCCTCGAAATCTTGTATCTTTCAATAAAGGCACCTCTCATTTTTGCAAAGCCCAGTTGGTATTGGCCCAACCTGTTCAGCTTTTCTTTATAAGTCAAACTCTCTATGCCAAGAATGAGTCAGGTGAACTGTTTCTGAATTTCCTGTAACATAATACTGTATCTTTTTTCATCTAAGGATTTCTGCACAGTACTCCAGGTTTGTGAATACAGCTCTTCTGAAAACAGTCTCCACTTAAATAATACACTGCGTTTTTTTATTCCTGCTAAAGTGAAAAAGTTCACAATTTCCCAGGTTATACTGCATTTGTCAGATTTTTCTCTACTTGCTTAATGAGTATGTATCCTTTTGCATGCTTTGTTTTCTCTTGACAACAGGTCTTTCTAGTTACCTTGGTGCCACTGCCAAATTTAGCATTGATCTAGTCACTGATATGGCATGCTGCTAGTTACATTTTACCAACTGAAGAACACATGTATTTCTATTCTGTGGTTCCTGTAAGATAACCAATCCTAATTACATATGTTACCCACTACACCATGTGCTCTTACCTTCTCAATAACCTTTGATGTGACACCTTATGAAAAGTCTTGTGGAAATCAACACCACATCTACAGATTCCCATTTATCCACTTTGCTTGTTATTTTCTCAAAGGAGTGTCAAAATTTAATATAATTAATTAGTTAAAACACATTTTCCTTACACAAGACAATGCAAACATGGCTAAATCATGTTATAATTTTCTCAGTATTCTTTTGTGATCTCCTTCTATAATTTACTACAATAGAAGTCAGGCTAATTGACCTCTCATTTCCTGCTTTCTGTCTCTCTTCTTGAATAAAGGTGTTAAAATTAGCTATGTTCCAATCCACTGGGATCTTTCCAGAATTTAAGTAGTTTTGTAAGATTTTGGTGCAAAATCTTGGTTAAACAGTTGCTTGAAGACCGGAAACATACAGTTGGCCCTTGTGGTTTGATTGAATTGAGCAAATATGATGATTATGGGTGGCTATGAATATCATGTTACCATAATTTACTTTGTCAGACAATCTGATTAGTTGATAATGTTATCTTTGAGTATTAAATATTTGTGTATCAAAACATTTCATCTTTTAACTTGATATTAAGTTGGTATGGATTGTAATTTCTAAATTATAGCTGCATTATGCTTCAGAGGTTGTAATGATATAAGGGCCAATTTTTATGTTTTTGGAGAGGGGCATGATAGATGTGATGAGCACTTTTAGCCAGTATTCCTACAGAATTTCTTTCATGATAAATATGTTAACTTTATCTTATTCCACATTGAAATGAACTCTCTTGACTGTTTCAGGGTATTAATGGCAGGAAACGTGGATGTGTACAACTCTTCGGTTCATGACTCCTGTGTTTCTTCAGGGTTTAAAACCCTGTATGAAGAAGGATTGTTATTCGATGTCACGCTAGTAATTGAAGATCACCAATTCCAGGCTCACAAGGCATTATTGGCTACACAGAGTGACTATTTTCGAATAATGTTCACAGCTGATATGAGGGAACGAGACCAGAACAAGATTCATCTTAAGGGACTGACTCCAACAGGTTTTAGTCATGTGCTTCAGTTTATGTATTATGGCTCCATTGAACTGAACATGAGCACTGTCCATGAGATCCTGCAGGCAGCCATGTATGTCCAGTTGACTGAAGTGGTGAAATTCTGCTGTTCTTTCCTGTTATCAAAAATCTGCTTGGATAACTGTGCAGAAATCATGCGACTCTTGGATGATTTCAGTGTTAATATAGATGGTATCCAAGAACAGCTGGACAAGTTTCTGCTCGAGAATTTTGTGCCACTCATGTCCCGAGCTGACTTTCTATCCTACTTGAGTGTTGAAAAGCTTTTGTCATGTTTGGAAAATGACCAGTTAAGCCGATTCCCAGAGATTGAGCTTTTTGAGGCTGCGCAGGCCTGGCTGCGACATGACAGAAGCCGGTGGAGGCACACAGATGCCATTGTTCAGAATGTCAGGTTTTGTCTGATGAATACGACAAACGTTTTGGAAAAGGTTAGTATGTTTGAAAGCAGTAACCGAGAATCAACATAGCTAGACCATTATGTGCTCTGGGGAAAGTATCATTGAGAGTACAATTGCTTTTGCTCTAGCTTACTCATCTGCTATCTTTAGCAATTACTTTTGGTTTCTTTGCTTTCTCTATCAATTATTAGCTATTGCCTAATCTGTGACAGTATAAAGCAGAATTCTTGTGTCAGGGTAATTTACAACATTCATGAAAAATAAGGTTGCAATAATAATTTTGTGTGTCATTTGGTACTTTGATGTGAAAGTTTTCAGAGAAATGCAAAAATATAGATAAAGTTGATTTAGTCTAGCATGCCATAGCATTGATTGTTATTATATTTGGGGAGTAAGGTAGCTTTTTTGAATGTTGCTCTAATACAAAATAAGCCTTTACAGTTAAAGCTCTGAAATTCCACTAACTACTTACTTGGAAACTTCCATCTTTCATGTAATTTCAGTCGGGAATGGCAGCACATTTATCTTGAATTCTTGAGTAGGAGCAAGTCTTTTTGTCACTGGTAATCTGTTCATTCCACTTCATGTGGAACTGAAAGTGACCAAAGTGATACTGAATCCATCTGTACCAGGGGTTAGTATGTAAGATAAGTTAAAATAGTTTGGGGCAGAAAGACAACCAATCAGGTACAAGTCAAAAGCTCAGATTATATGTTGACGTTCACAAAATATCTTGATGTAACTGGCCTATCCACCGATCTTTGGTTGGTTATCCAAACCTGGTGACTAGCATTACACACAGTTTTGGTGAAATCAACATAAATTATTTGTCTAACTTCTCTTCCAGCAATCATTTAATAGCTTTGCTTTATTTTCCTGCCTGTCTATTTTTTTGTTTTCATTGTACCTATCGCAAGGGGTCCAAGTGTGTTTGTCTCCAAAAGCTTGTTCAAACCCAGACCCAGTAAGCATCAATTTTTCCGCAATTCGAAGAAGTTTTGTCCCCACACATTGCAGCAGGGGATTGTTGAGTTACTTTGTTTGGATCTGAAAGCACCCCAGCAACTGTGCAGAAGCTGTTCTATGTCATAATCACCATGAATTGAGAAGAATCAAATTAAGATGGAAAACCCAAGAGATTTGAATTCAGGCAGGTCTTGATAGGGTTCATTTTCTTTGAAGGTGAACTATTTACCCTTCTGTACTTGCATGTATTTAAATGCGCCCACTTAATTTAGTGCAGTCCCACTTTAGTGAGAAATGTCCTGTTCTGTCTCCTCTGTTTGTGTAGAATGATTGCAATGCCATTGGTTATAATTTCTGTAACTGTGATAATTCTTGTAGCCAGAAAATACAGTGGAACACATTTAAGATCCAACAATATTCCTTTCTCAGGCCATGCAGTTCTTGCAACCAAGTGGACAGGTGTAAGAATTGTGACTGAGTTGGCGGTGATGAGACCAGAAAAATGCTCCGCTAAGCATGACTTTTAGGTTTTTTCCTCCATTCCTTTCAATCATCAGCAGCATGGTTGTAATCAGAGATGTAGAGAAGTGGAAACTTGAGCTTCATTCTTCTTCTTTTTACCCACACACCTTTCTTCAGTATTTTGTGCTCTGTACCACATACAACTGTGTAAGCCACAAATACACCCACTATTTTTATTTTCTGAAAGTAATTACTACCTTACATTAGGCTTTTTAAACCAACATGATCAGCCACGGTCACTTTATAAACCTAACAACATGACCTGCTCATGACAAAGATTTGCTCAGCACTTCCTTATGTATACGTTCAGTTGTGCTGTTTAATAAGTAGCTGTAGTTCTACCCCATCGACCCAGCTGCTGATGCCTCTTTGCTGTTGTATTCTATTTCAATCCAGCCATTATCATTGTGAACAATCGAATCAACTCTTATGTTTTCTCAATCTGGAGCGAATTGAGCTTAAGTTGGTTCCACTGTATTTATCAGGAGAAGGCATTCTTTCAGATACTGTTTTTCCAAGTTGTGATTGGTGAGGTGGGAATGAGGGAAGCAGAGTTAATATACTAGTGTTAGTCTCTGTAATTGCCATTCATCTTGTATGTGAAAATGTACACATTTGTGATGTTGATTTAATTACAGAAACTTTCTTGAGCAAAATAGATGTGTTTATTGTTTTTGTTTGGTGTTTTATTTGTTTGGTGGTGGGAGGGAAGGGAAGGGACAGGACACACACTTTTACTCTAATACAGCTCACCTTTTGCAGTAACACACCAGTCGTGTGGCGTGGACTGATACTCCCAGCACACATCAAAGTGTGGAGAGCATTTGTATGGCGATACCAAACTAGCCTGTAAGTCTTTGTGTGTTTATTTGTACATAACAAGTGTAACTAAACCCAAGCTTTTAGAATGATTGGAGCGCAGTGTGCTGATTTGTGCAGGGAGTATAAGATTAGCCATAACACAGAGGAAAAAAATACATGATGCCATAATTTAAAAATCTTAAATTGGAATTTTCCTAAAATAATTATGGAGGATCTCCTTGCCATTTAGTTTTGTTTATCACCTCCCTACCTCCTGAATTAACCACTTGGATCAACCAGAGCAAAACATGAAAAGCAGTATCTCAGTGTGACACTGACCAGTAACTTGAAGCAATATCATAGTAAATTATACTTGAAATTTCTACAACTCTGGTCAGTTTTGCTTTGAGAAGATAAATGTTAGTAGATGGTATATTCAACTTCTTTTGTGCTAAAATGCTTAAGAATGTTTTGTTTTCCCTACAGAAAATGGTGCACTTTGGTGTACTAAAGTTAAGTTCTAACTAGAATGAAACAGCTGAACCATGAGAGTTTTCAGTCCAGAGTCTTCACGCTTCCAAAATCCCATCTTTATATTAATTGTACTTTCATGTATTCATATGTAAATAAATAATGTACAACAAAAATGAGCAATCCTGACTTTCAGGCATTAATTAATAGTCTCCTATCTATCCACGGAAGGATTCTTTGGTGCTGTATCATTCCAGCTTTAAATGGTTGTGTTATCTCCTTACCGACTTCCTTCTATTTTGAATCTCATATATTGCAGTGTAATTTATTTAAGCCTGGTGGAAATCATAAGTAGCAACTTCTGCTGCATTTTATCCTATTACTGTTTCTCCCCCTAAAACAAAACTGCTTCCACTGATCCATGAGTTGTCTTTTAAGTTTCATTTTCATCACCTCCAGATTTTGATGGACTTACTGCAATTTTTTAACCAGTAAAGTGCACATCTAGAGCCAGATATGATGAGAAGTACTCAGTGCTGAAAAAAAACTATATTGGATGAATGCAAATGTATTTTGAGTTTAAAGTTTGGTACAGTGTTCTCTGTAGTGACCTTTACATTCCGTATCTGCAACTGTTTGTGACTTAATGAATTTTTTGTTTTCTTGAAAGCAGTCAGCCTCATCTCTTGAGATAGTAATGTACTGTAAATATGTGACCCATCCTTCAGGGAATTGCCATGCAGGTGTTGTGCAATACTCTTCGATGGGCTATTCATTGAACGTTCTAAGGTGCCTGAATTTTCTTTTAAGTTGTTAAGAGTAAGAAAGTCAGTTGCACCAGCACTTTCTATCAAAGGGCGAATATTAGGGGAATAAAATGTAGATTGCTGTTAAAGGGCTATTATTTTAAAAAGAGAGCTTAGTTTGTAAATTTGCCACTTGGTGTGGGAGCGATCCCAACAGGCCAGGATTATCTCCACTTCACTACCTGAACATTGGTTTTTCCAACTAGGCTTTAAGCTTTTATTCACAATATTAAGTAAGGTGAGGACAAACATTACATTCATTATGCTACTACCATTATCAAATAGTTTGCCAGTGTTTGCAATTTAAGCTTGTTGTGAAGTGTAGGATGGTTGCCCTTCCATATAAACCATTCCCCAATGCAAATCCTGCTGTTATATCCAAAAGGGGACAGAAATGCAAACACAGATCAACATCTTTTCTGGTTAGAATGACACTTATGTGTCACTGTACACTTATCAATTCCTTCTGTGTTTAAACATTATCTTCCACAGTGTGTTGTTAGGCATGTTACTTTGCCAAACTGTGTCATTACATAGTGTTAGGTGGCAAATCTATCCAAACCTATGCTATTCTATTACATTCAAAAGACACCAAATTCAACTGTTCACTTTTCAGCAAGGAATTGGATAATAACTGCAAAAAGGTTTCTGTGAATGTGATTCTTGTGGAAGAAACACAGTCATTATTTGAATTTTAACAATACTTTCCTTTTTTACCTTGATACTTTTAAATCTCATAATTGGAGTCACAGGCCATTTTGTTATTTATGAGAGTGAAGAGATGGATGTGTTGACTGCTGTAATGTGACTGAAGTGTGTTTTGTGCAAGAAGAAAAAGCACAACTTGCTAATCATGTTTATGTTAAGTATGAAAGGCTGGTCTCGGCCACTTCTTTTTTGTTGCAGTACTGCAATCTTTGTTTCCCTTTTCTCAAATTGTTAGTGTTTTATAAGATGTCTTGTATAATATCTCCCATTGAGAAACAATATAATCCTCCAGTCTGTGAATTATAAAATGCTGGATCCCATATCAATTTGAAATATCTAAAGGGTGTTGTCACCCACTCTTGGTTGAATCCATGTGGTAGAAATGATCCTGCTTAACATTCAGTATGGCTTCAAATTAATTGCGTACTGTGTGCTCCTATTTAATGAGCCCACTTAAATGTATTTGCATTCCTTTCAGTATTAAATTTCTAGGATAAATAGGAGATGTTCAGACATTTGATTTTGTTTTTAATGAATTTTCCATTCTGTCTTCCTGTACCATAGTGACTTGACAACTAAACTATTAGAGCAAAGCATGGCTGGAAAGTTAATTAATCTGAAATGTTACTGTTGCTTATATTTAGATGGTCAAAAAATTTTGATCCAGCTGTATGGTAATTTTCCCATTTAAATAGTTCAGTGTGCATTAAGTATTGATGACTTTTATCTGAACTTCAGTCATGTAAATTTGTAAAGTATTTGAAAGGAGCAACATAAAGTTTCTGCTTTCTGTGACAGAATGCCACTCCTCTAAACAGTCTGCAGTAAAGTATGTGTTGTGTAATTAGGTTACTACTTTCCCATTGCATTTACACTGCATCACTACTGCTAACTAGTGTGAAGGCTCTATTTGAATTTTATACTAAAGTGCCTGTTGTGGTCTGTTCTAAAATTGCAAAACAATGAAGTCTTGGTACTTTTGTATTAATTGCTGCAATTGATCATTTTATTGGACAAGGACTTCATATAGTAAGTACTAACTATATTTGGGTCGATAACCAGAACTGAACTGAAGACTGGAGCAATGATATTCCTATTGTTTAACTGCCACCATTTTATTATACATTCTCATTTCTTCTCAGGTGAAACCATCTGAATTCTATCGCTACTCACGACAGCTGCGTTTTGAAGTTGAGCAGGCTTTAAGTTACTTTCAGAATGTTAATCAACAGCCTCTTCTGGAGATGAGATCTAACCGCATTCGCTCTGGCAAGGCACAGACTGCAGTTTTCCGTGGAATGATTGGACACAGCATGGTGAATAGCAAGATTCTTCTATTGCACAGACCAAGAGTCTGGTGGGAATTGGAAGGTCCTCAAGTACCATTGCGACCTGATTGCCTTGCAGTAGTGAACAACTTTGTGTTTCTGTTAGGAGGGGAAGAGTTGGGCCCTGATGGTGAATTTCATGCATCTTCAAAAGTTTTCAGGTATGATCCTCGACAAAATTCATGGTTGAGAATGTCTGACATGTCTGTCCCCCGATCTGAGTTTGCTGTTGGTATCATTGGAAAGTATATCTATGCTGTGGCAGGGAGAACGAGAGATGAAACGTTTTACTCTACAGAACGTTATGACATTACACAAAACAAATGGGAATTTATTGATCCATATCCAGTTAATAAATATGGACATGAAGGAACAGTTCTCAACAACAAGCTGTACATAACTGGAGGCATAATGTCCTCTTCAACCTCCAAACAGGTATGTGTATTTGATCCCAGCAAAGAAGGGACTGTAGAACAGCGGACAAGGAGAACACAAGTTGTTACAACATGTTGGGAGAACAAAGCCAAGATGAATTATGCACGTTGCTTTCATAAAATGATTGCCCACAATGGGAAACTCTATGTATTTGGCGGTGTGTGTGTAATTTTACGGGCATCTTTTGAGTCTCAAGGCTGTCCATCTACAGAGGTTTATAATCCTGATACTGATCAATGGACTATCCTAGCATCAATGCCCATAGGTAGAAGTGGACACGGGGTGGCAGTTGTTGAAAAGCAGATAATAGTTCTTGGTGGCCTTTGTTACAATGGTCAGTACAGTGACTCCATACTCACCTTTGATCCAGAAGAAAATAAATGGAAAGAAGATGAATACCCAAGGATGCCTTGTAAGCTGGACGGCCTACAAGTCTGCAGCCTTTACTTTCCTGACTTCATATTGGAGCATGTTCGGAGATGTACGTAAGCCAGGGCAATGGTTAATTACACTAATCAACTGGATGGGAGATTGTAAATCTTTTAATGGATTTGGGTGAGAGCAAGTTTTGCAGTATTGAATAGTATTCTCATTGAAATACTAGATGCCAAAAGAAGAAGCTATGTATGTCTTTCCTGTGCATTTCAGAATTTTATTTTCTGTTCAATTTGAATTAGTTGTAGTCTTTGTTAAAATCTATAAAAGATTTTGTTTTGTTTCTACCATTTAACTTCAGAAACTTCAGTTGTTAATGGCAAAGTTTACATTTGTAACTGTATTTGACAATTTGCCCATTAATACCTTTGCATCCTGAGCCTGGCATTGTCTCTACTCGGTACAATTTCTGTAGAGCTTATCTGAATTTTTGTCAATTTTTATAATTTTTAAAAAATATTTTCCTTTTGGGTTCCTCTCTTGTTTGTAACTTTATCGACAACTTTAGCATGCCACTGAAGTCTTATTTCTCCTGAGCTTTTAATCAATTTTTCCTTATTTCTCCTTCATGACTTGATCATTCATTCTCAGAATTATGCATCCATCAAAGAACAAATTCTTTAGGTCAATTCCATTATGAAAATGCCCCAATGTACAGTTTAATGCAGGAGGCAGCGGACATCACCCAAATATGAAAACTATTTCTGATGTGGGCAGTGGGAGTCAGGGATGTTGTTGGGGAAAAGGATACAGTCTGGAAGCTAGAACAATTTGGTAGTGAATTAGATGACTTTTCAGGAAATCACACCTCTTGAAGGAATTGTTGAGTTCCTCCTATATATAAACCTGTGCTTAACAAATTTATGTTCAGTTTTCATTGCCTATGATATGAGTACAATCTTTTGTTTTAACTTTTATTTGTAAAGTAAAAGTTATATTTTTAGAGTTCTAAAGGACAACCCCTGGAAACCAAGACTCCAGAGTGAATTGTATCTTGCAAATAGCTTAAGCTGTATAAGCTAATTTAAAAAAAAGGATTGCTGGGAAATCCTTCTTTAAGTCATTGCAATGTGTTTTGTATGTTCAACTTCACCTTTGTATGAACGTGGGGCTTGAGATGTTAGGATAAGTTTTCAGTAGAATTACAGGATTTGAGGAAATCAGTTTCTCATTGATTTGAGTTGAAACGGTTTGGATGGTGAAATACACTGGAAAGGCTTCTCTTTTAAAAGAAAAAAAGTTCTGTTCTAAGAACAAAGCATTTTTCAAAATGCATGTAAATGTACATTTTTGTACCATCTCCATGCCATCATTTACTCTGGAATGAACGGTAAACTCTAGTTGCAGCTTTCCCTGGACTGAATAATTTATCTTGCACATTTCCATCACTCCTTTTGTTTTGTGACCTTCAAAGCTTATTTAAACACATTGGACACCTACCATTTCAACCATCTGGAAACCAAAAATAAGTCATGGATTTGATTGTAAGAAACTAATTTTATCAAAAAAGTAAAAGAATCAGGAAGTGTAAAAACTGTTGATGTGTAAATACTGAATCTTATATTTCCCTGGGCAAAGTGGATGCATCAAGCTTCTAATGAAGTGTATTTAGTTAACTAAAGTCTTGAAAATTTGTGCTACAGAAATTGAAATATTAAAAGTGAATTATCACCAATATATGCCATTGTAGTAGCAGTCTGAATTTAAAGCCTCTCAATTAAAAGATGACATCTGTAAATCAACTTCCATTCATTAATTCTGTGGAGGTGACTGCTTTCATTAACCTATCCTCGACACTTTACCGTATATGCATTTCCCGTAAGTCGGATACACATTTTCCAAAAAAAAATTACTTGTTTTGGAAATTAAATTTCCACTAAAATAAGTTCATCTACTAGACTGCATAGTGTACACGTTGCCCCCTTTTAAAAAAAATACAGTTCTCTGTACTGAATAGTCTCCATTTTATTTCAAGCCTTAAGATGAGGCTAATTTATTATAAAGATTTGAGGTAAGTATTTATCTATAGGATAAGAAGGTTGGGGTGGGGCGGGGAGAGAAAATCAATTGTAAGTAAAGACCTTGTATTGCACAAAGTATATGTAGCTAAAATTTATGTGCCTGGAGACTTGATGAGTTTGATAGACTTGATAGTTTAATAGGATGGCATAATTTATGTATAAGCCCTGTTCTGGGTTTTAACAAATCACCCAAATTTTAAAGACTTTGCAATAATCACCCAAAGGTATTTAGTTCTTTAATTTCATTAAAATTTTGGTTAAAATTTTAAAATCATTAAAATAAGAAACGGGGCTTTCAGACTGTAGTCCCAGAGTTTAAGTGCCTGTGTTCACAAACTAAACCTGAGGTTAAGACCAGTCAGCAAGGATTCTTTTCAGTACATAGTTTTGTTTTATTGTCATTAAAATTGTGGCACTGAAAACCTTAGCAGACTTGTGTAATTCATTGTCAATGTTTTGAATAAAAGGGAGGTTTTTCAACATTTTAAACTGACTATGTAAGTCATAAACATTGGGCAGTACTTGGACTGTTTCACAAATGCAGCCAATGAAGTTAAAGTACCACAAAAATTATAGCTGTAACAATTTCTTTGAGTTTATTCTCCTACTTGAACCCTACTCATTTAGTCACAGGCCAGCTTGTTGGTGCTGAGAGCCACTTTTACCAGCAGGGAGTGGGAAAGAAAGAGCACTTTTTCAGTCTAAGACAGACCCAAGTTAAAATGCATTTACATGTTAAATATTTGACTGGATGTTCATGCCTTATTTATATTAACAGTATATTCTCACTAGAAAAAAGGAACCACACTGCAGTACATAATATAAAATATTCAAATACCCACTTTAATCAGTGCAAAAAAAACTTTTTGTGACTTTTTAAACTGAAGATATTTGTAAAATTGTAAGAAGTGTTAAATAAAAGAGTTGACTTCTAAAACTGATTCCTTCATTTGTCAATTTTACTTGCGTATTTGAATATTAATATGCTTTGACCTTATTTCTATTAAAGGTGATGCTTGAAGAATCCCAAAAATGGTATTGTGAGCTTGCTTTAATTTCTCAGTTTGAAAGAAAATAGGTTTAAATGTATTTGTTTTCTATTAATGTATCAATGGATATATATGGTATAAGATTATTATCTTCAGAGGTGGTAAAAGTCATCTAACTAAAGGATAAAAGTGTGTGAAACCTTTACACTTTTAATCTTGTTAAACAAATGTATGGAATTGAATTAGTATTCTAGTGATTTTCTCCTAACAACATGGAAGTTTTTTGACAACCATTGTCAAAAAAACTTTGGCTTATGCAAATGTCCTTTTGTAATTATTGTGTTTATCTTTTGATCAAACCAACTAAGCCTCTTCATCCATTTTAAAATGCTGATGTCAATATTTCACCAACATTAAGGAAACAAGTTTTATGAAATGTCCTATGTATTTACCTGGAGTATGTTTCTCTGTGAAATTTATGGTGATGCTCTGTAAAATAAAAATATTATTTTATTTGGTATAAGTATGATAAGGTGGATTTGTTTTACCTGTTCAGGTAATATAAGCCTTATTCAGAGATGCAACAATAAGTACTTGAATCATAACCTTGAACCTCTGGAAATTTATAGTAACTCAGTTTTGCCGAATAACGTCGTTGTTCAGCTCACAGGGATTATTGTTTGTAGTGATTTTCAAAAGATAACACACTATCAGTCTTTGGTTGTTGCATCATTAAGCCTGGGAAGGTAATTGTGTAGATCTGAAAGATCTCATGTCAGTATTTGAAAAGTAACAGCAACTTGCATTTATATTGCAGCTTTAGAACGATGAAACATCTCAAGGCATTTCACAGGAGCATCAGAAATATAATGCCCTGCTGCCTAAGAACATATTAAGATAATTATGAGATTGGTCAGAGGGGTATGTTTCAAGGAACTTTGAGGAACGTGAGGAAGAGGTGTAGGAAGGGACCTCCAGTACCTGAGCTATTGAAGGCATATCCACCGATGGTGGAAAGATTAGAAATTTGGATACTCAATGAGTGCAAATATCCTGGAGGGTTGTACAGCTGGGGCTGATTAGTGAGATTGTCCATAGAGCAATTTGAAAACGAATATAAGAAATTTAAAGACAAGGTGTTGTTTAACTGGAGCCAATGTAGATCAACAAACACAGGAGTCAAAAGGGAATTTGATTTGCTGCAAGTTAAGGTATGAGCATTGGACTTTTTGGATGGCCTCAACTTTCTAGAGGGTGTAATGTGGGAGACCAGCCAGGAATGCATTGAAATAGTTGACTCTGAGTGAGGGTTCAACAGTGCACAAAGCTGAAATGGGCAAGTCTGATAGTGTGAAGGTGAAAATACACAGTTTAAGCTCACTTTGGGATCAAATATGATATCAAGATAGTGAACAGAGCCCATAGTTAGTTAGGGAATGGCATTCGAAGGAGGGGAACTTGCCAGCAGTTTAGCAAAAATGTATTCCTCAAACACTTTTTAGTAAAACACATCATTTTGTGATTTGTTGGACCTTTCTGTGTGCAAGTTGAATGCCATGTTTTCCTAGATATCTACATTTCAACAGAAACCAGTTGTCTGTAAAACACGTGGGATCCTGAATGGAAAGGATCTATGTAAATGCAAGGTTTATTTAAAAATTGCTTGAGAAGTGACATTTGCTCTACCTGCAGGATCAAATAAGATTGGATTTGATGACTTTGTGCACAAGTAATTTCTCTATAATATATCCATTTTTCCTTGGTTCACTCGCATGCCCAGTGGTACCAGGCTACAAAAGCAATTTCCATGATTATTTTTATGTGGAGCAGGTCACCTTGTGGCCAGAGGGTGTACCTTGAGGGGTATCTTTCTATCTCGAGCATGGCTGACCAGGAGGTGCTCCTGTTTGTTTCTTTTCTCCCACCTTCCATTGGCACAGAGAATGATTATTAACCTATAAATCCTATCAGTATCGTCATGTTATTAATGTTTTATCTAGTCCTCGAGTGGGACCTTATCCTGGGGCTTCTGGCTTGGAGGCAGGGGGACACCGCAAGACCCCAAACAATATGTCAGAGGGTAGCTAAGTCTCAAATAACTATTGTGCAGAATGAGTCACACTAGAAGAGAATGGGAGAAGATCAAACAGTGAAGAAAGACTGTTGTTGAAAAATGCAAGTCATTTACTATTACTGAAGAACCTTCATTTTGTACACTGTAAAACTTCACATATAAAACATTCAGTTTTTAATTTATTATATGCATCCAAATGACCAATTTTATGTAAACCAAAGGAAGTAGATTACAGCTTATACAATTATAGGTCAAGTGAAAAAGAACTGCAAAAGATGTTACTATTGTTGAACTCATGAGTACTGTTTACAGTGGAAAAGTTAGAGTTTGGCAGCTTTGTGCCTTCACTGCAGAGATGTACCTTTCCCTGACTGAAATAAGACTAATAGTCAAGCGATAGTTCTTGTGTCCAAGCATAGAGTTCATCCACTTCATGCTCCCACTCTTCATCAGAAGTTAAATGAACAGCTGGACTTCTCTTATCTTGATCACAACTGGTCGTAATCTGTGAACCATCCTGTGCATAACTGTGATGAGTAGGGTTATTCAGGACTTCCTGGAAGTCAGTCATGAAAAGTCAAAGATTAAAACAAGTTGAAACAAAAGCATAATTGCGTATGATCTTCAAACATTTTGGCACTATTGCATCTTTGTTTCCCAACACAAACTTAGGACGACTTCCTTGAACTTTGGAATAGCACTATCACTGATTATTTTATTATTTAAAATGTAGTCTATGGGGGAGCCAAGATGGCAATTATCTAGGAGGATTGTGTTGCAGAGCTCCGCACCGCAGCACAACACAGGACTCTGGAAAGGTCGTGGAGTCCCAGGAAACTGTGAAAAACTTACCTGTGTTTTCACGTCCAGAGATGCTAAAGCAGGGAGGAGGAGCATCCGTGGCCGAGCCAGTGGCCCAGCCTGCAGGATCCACCGGTTCAATTACATATTGGGTCTTAGTGAAGGAACTCGCAAGAATTTGGGCGGGCAGATAGAGGAGAAGCTGGTCCCAATCTCTATCATGCTGCAGAAGCATGAACAGCAGTGGGAGACCTGGAGAAAAGGATGGATGAGGTAGAACACAGAGTCACGGTGGAAGCTGATAGCAGTTCATCCAAGGATAGGAATCCAGGCGCGGGGGACACAGGTCTGTAATTTGCGTGGCCAAGTGAATGATCTTGAGAACAGGGCAGGACAAGAAATATTTGCATTGTTGGTCTGCTGGAGGGTAAGGAAGGTAAGCGGAATTTATTGAGGACTGGTTGCTGAAATTCCTTAACTTAGAGGCTGGTATGAGAGGCTTGAAGATCGAGAGGGCTCACCAGGTCACAGCGTGGAGGTCAGGTCTGGGTCAACGCCGTTGTCCTCTCAGTGCGGTTTCATCAGTATAGAGATGAGACAGTCGTGGAAGCTTCCAGAATCTAGGGGAAGGATCCAAAGGCCCTAATTTACGAGGGCTCTAAGATCATGTTCTTCCAGGACTTCTCAGCGGCGGTGATCCAGAAAAAAAAAATCCTATGATGGTGTCAAGAGAAGACTGAAGGAACTTAGGATCCAGTACCTGAGGTACCCGGTGGTGCTACAGTTCACCTTAGAACCATACATCTCTTTGACACATCAGAGAAGGCAAGAGACTTTGTGGACAAATTAACCTAATCTGAACAATTTAGTATGTACAAATAGTAGTGTTGTTTGGGTTCGTCTCTTTTTTAGTTCTTTAAAAACAGGAAGTCCAGTTAGGGCTTTGTTTACCTTTTTTTATTGGTAATAATTTGGTCTAAACTATGTTTGGCGGTGGTTGAGATGTGTATTTTCAATTTCTAAGTTATACCAAAGGATGGATGGGGTATTTACCCCTTTTTTCTTTATAAAAAAATTCTTTATTCATATTGCTATTCCATGGTGTATTTTCTTTCTTTTCTGCTTGTGTTTGCGATGCGGCTCTTGCTAGGAGGAGGGAAAATGGCTGGGATGGCTAGGTGCCTTCTTACAGGCAGTTTATACCCGCTTCAGGCATTTAAATGCTCTGGCTGCAGTCTTGGCAGCAGGATGGGAAATTGGGTTTTGGGATGGGTAGTTGCCCCCTTTGGGCAGGGGATGAGTTGCCCTATTCAGTGCCATTGGCACTTTATATGTCAGTTTGTTTTTTTGTTTTTTGTTGCATATAATCTTTGATAGGTTTGTTGACTGTAGTGGGTTTAGTTTATGTAGTTTTTATATTCGATGGATCTTGCAACACTAACGCTCGGCAATTTGTGGTTAGAGGAGTTCCTCTCTGAGAAGTAGGGGAGTGGCTGTCGGAGGAATCTCCCATTTAAGTTACTAGAGTGTGTTAAAGACACATATGGGAGGTTTGTAATTCTCAAAGCTCTGATAAATGGGGAAGAAGATGGTGTTTTAAATGTTTATTGCCCACCGGCCCATCCCCTCATTTTTGGTAGATGCGTGCTCTAAACTGATCAGTCTCGAGTCCCGGCGTGTCATTATAGGGGGAGATTTTAATTGTCTTATGGATCCCACGGTAGACAGGTTGCCCAAAGACCCCCTGATACGTTCTGTACAAACTATACAATTAGTGGATCTGTGTGTGGAGTTAGGGTGGTTTGATGTCTGGAGGCATCTCCACCCTACAGGCGGGGATTTTATGTTTTTTTCCAATCCGCACAGATGTCACACCGGGATTGATTCTTTTTTCTGACCCCTATGGCAACCCTGGACTTGGTGGCATCTTGGAGAAAGTGAGGACTGCAGATGTTGGAGATCAGAGCTGAAAAATGTGTTGCTGGAAAAGCGCAGCAGGTCAGGCAGCATCCAAGGAGCAGGAGAATCGACGTTTCGGGCATAAGCTCTTCTTCAGGAGGGCTTCCTGAAGACTGAGCCCTTCCTGAAGAAGGGCTTATGCCCGAAACGTCGATTCTCCTGCTCCTTGGATGCTGCCTGACTTGGTGGCATCTTGTATGATTAGTAATATTACCATCTCCAATCACGTTCCAGTGTACCTGTTGGTTAAGATTACGGATGTTACCGTGGGTTCGAGGCACTGGCGAATGGTTCCCTTTATCCTCAAGGATAATAAGTTTGTGGAGTACTTCTCTAAGGAATTTCAGGTGTTCCTAGACATTAACTCGGGCTCGGTTAGTAGCCCATCTATCCTTTGGGAAACTGCCAAAGCCTATGCAGGGTGTTAGTTATTTCCTCCTCTGCCGATAGGAAGTGGCAGAAGGGTGAGCAGCAACGTCTCCTTGAAGCACAGTTGAAGGCAGCAAAGAAGGCTTATTTTGACAGGCCCTCATTGGCCAAGCTACAGAAGATTATGGCACTGTGGTCTGCGTTGACACAGTAAAGAAGGAGCTAACTTATTCAAAGCAAAGGTTATATGAGCATGGTGACAGGCCAGGCAAATACTTAGCATATCTCGCCAGGAAAAGGAGTACCCCTCAAGTCATTATGGAGATTAGGGAAGGGTTTGGGAACCTAACGTGATTCCAAAAAGATTAATGTGGCATTCCAGAGATTTTACTCTGAATTAAACCAATCTGAGGGTTATGAGGAAGGGTGGGCCAAAATGGAGTTTTATTTTTAAGGATCTGGAGCTCCTGGGCGTGACCCCCAAACAACAGTCTTTTCTCAATTACCTCTTATCAGAGCCAGAGGTGCAGAAGGCTGTTTAAACATATTGTCAGGCCCGATGCTGAATTTGTTTTATGACTCATACAGCCATGATTGTCCCCCACCATCTCTGAGAGGGAAATATTTCACTTATTCTTAAAAAGACAAGGTCCCAGAGGACTGTGCTTCGTACTGGCCCATTTCACTCTTAGAGAGGATTTTAAAGTCCACATTTAAGACTCTAGCATTAAGGTTGGAGACTGTGTTACCTTCTATTGTTAAAGAGGACCAAATGGGGCTTCATAAAGGGCCATAGATCCTCTAATAATGTTAGGAGGCTGCTTAATGTAATTCAAATATGTCAACAGCAGTCAATACAGGGATTGGTGATTTCTCTAGATGCAGAGGAGGCATTTGACCGAGGTGAGTGGCCCTACCTTTTTTATACTCTGGAGCGGTTTGGATTGGGTAAAGCCTTTATAAGATGGATAAAGGTTCTCTCCAGTGACCCTCTCGCTGCGGTCATCACCGATGGGGTGTGATCCCACAATTTTAACATTTTTAGGGGCAGCCGGCAGAGCTTTTTACGTTGGTGATTGAACTGTCCTCATTTTGTCCAAAAACAGCAAGGTAGTAAGGGACCATTCATAGGGATCCCAATATATCCGCTTCAGAAGTGGGGTCAAAATTACATAAGATCTTGTTCTACGCAGCCGATGCCCTAATTCTTTGTCAAATCCAGCAGTTTCCGTGCCTCGCCTGATACAATACATCAGTGCATTTGGTGCCTTTTTGGGGCAAGACTAATCTTGCAAAATCAAAGGCTATGCCTATGGGTGGACTTACGAAGGAGGCTGGTCTTGAGGGTGAATATAGATTCCCATTTAGGTGGTCACAGGGGGGTTTTGTGTATTTGGGCATATTCATTACTCCAGTTCTGGATCGGCTATTCAAAGCCAATTTTGTTCAATTATTTCACAAAATTAAACAAAACCTTCAAAGGTGGGAGGTGCTTCCGGTCTCGTGGATAGGTCGAATAGTGCTTATTAAGATGAATATTCTCCCTTGTTTGTTATACCCTATACGGATGCAAACATTCAGGAGGCTAAATGGCTGGTTCAGCTCTTTTATTTGACATTGTAAGCGGTTCCTTATCAAATTACCTAAACTGCAACTGCCTCACAGATTGGGAGGGAGTGGATCTCCCAGACATTAAAAGCTCGTTTTTATCCTATGTGAGTGATTGGGCTTGTGGGGACCTTCTTTCAATATGGTTAGATATCGAAACCTCCCAGGCAAGGTGCCCCCTATCTAGCTTGCTGATTTTGGACAGTTAGGGAATATTGCCATAACCCAATAAGTATCAATACTGTTAAAGCATGGAGGGCAATTTAGCAGAGGAAAGGCAATATTGGCAAAACATTTTTTCTTACACCTATAGTGGGTACGCTGAGCTTTCAAGCAGGGATGATGGATTCAGGATTCAAACATTGGGCATCGAGGAGTGTCTTGAACGGGCGATTTTATTTGAGGGAGACACAATTATGTCCTTTGATCAGTTAGCAAGGAAATATGAGCTATCTAGCCTCTTTAGTTGTTTTTCAAGTTCAGGATTTTATTCAAAAAAAGACTACACTTCTGACTGATCCCTACAAATCTGACAGAGAGAGGAGGATACTCAGTACTAAGAGTACACTTTCTGTCAGCACTTTATATCATCAGTTGGGGGGCACCCCCTCAGGTGAGTTTGATCAACTCTGCAGGGTGTGGGGGAGAGAGCTAGGTGTTGAGGTCTCCTCAGAGGCATGGGAAGATATTTGGGAAAATGCAAGAAAGGTATCAATTTGCATTAGGACCTATGCTTTACAGTTGAAGATTCTCCACAGGGTCCACTTGGCTCCGGATCATTTGTAAAAATTTAAACCAGGAGTATCTCCAGCATGTCACAAGTGCAAGGTTTGTATGGGCACTCTTACCCATTGTCTCTGGTCCTGTGGTAGGCTTCAAACATACTGGAGCGCTGGGGTGGGTGCAATGGAGGGGATTTTGGGGTAAAGGTGGAGAAAGACCCGCTGTCTTCTATTTGGCCTGCCCAGTGTATTCCTTGTAGATGTGCATAAGAAAAAACTTTTCAACATCCTCACTTTCTGCGCAAGAAAGAATATCTTGTTAGGTTGGGTATTCGAAAATCCCCCGGGCCTGTCGGGTTGGTGGAAGATTGTTATGGGGCATATTCCCATGGATTTTCTCACAAGTATGGTACACCACAAAACTGAGAATTTTTATAAGACATGACAGCCGTTTTTGGAATACCTGGACACAGATTTATCTGCCATATTAATAAGGGCTTTTATGTAGTCATAACGATTGTGTTTTACAAATCCAATATCCAGGGAGGAGGAATTGCGAACGTATGAGTGTCTTGTTTGGTTGAGTTATTACTATCTATTAGTTTATTGGTTATTATTTATGTAGTTAAACAGTTAGTTGGGGGTTTTTATTATATTTTCTATATATACTTATACATTTGTGGGTTGTTTTTTTTTACTTTATTTGGGTTCTTTCTTTATATTGTTTTGTATTTGTAATATTTTTAAAAATCTTTTAAAAAAAGTAGTCTATAATCATCTGTCAATGGCATAATGTGCATGCTCAATTGATTCTACGGATCAGGTTACAGGTAACTTCAGTTACTGAAATAACGCTCATATTATTCTCTGTCAAGGTTAGAAAACTAATGTAAGAAGCAAAACCTTCAATGCGATGATCTTTGTTTTGTGCACATTAAGATTCAAATGTCCAAAAGGTGAAAGACCCAGTACTTGACATGTATCATTCAAAGATCTCCGATATACAGTAAATTCAGAAGTGTAACTTGTGCAGTGAATAGGGATCAGCATCCTTCCATCGTGCTCATCACGGTTGAGGGTATGTATGGAATGGAACACTGCATTTCAAGCACCTAGTGTTAATTTTGTTGGGAGAGCATGTTATTATCTTGTAGCCCTGTGAAGCAATAGAAAACATAAGATGCTTTATAAAGAGAAAGAGGTAAGCCAAGAAGAAAGAAACTAGGAGAGTGACAGAAAACAATAAAAAAAATTGAGAAAGTTATGAAGTGGGGGTAGGGGAGATGGAAACAGATTCAGGAATGCGGACAGTGAGAAGAATGTTTGGGAAATTAAGTTTATAAGTGGCAATGCTGGCTAAGAGTTTCAGCATTGGACAGATGATAGTGAATGTACCTGAAACCATTGCCAGCATTTAAAGCATGTGGAATGGGTTGCCAAAATTTTGCATGTTCTGATTCAGTCTGCATTAATAGCTGTGTTGGATATTGGGGTCCCTTTTAAATCTCTATGTTTTTAGTATTCTTTATATTTCTTATATAACATAAATCTTAATTTAACTGTGTTCCAATCATAACTAGGTTTCTACCAATGTAAAAAAGATTTATTGGGTCCCACACTATCCTATTATGAGTACAATGTTTTCAAAAACATTCTGTGCCTACAGCTGTTTAGTCTCTTGAATCGGAACCGTCCCCTGTTGTCGTGATTGGATTTTTTTTTGTCTGACTAACTAATGTATAATATTTAAACTGCAGCTTCTCAACAATTCAGGAAACTATTGGAAAATTGCCGCAAGTCATCACGGTAATTTTAGTCACGAACCCTCAAAACCAACAGCCAACAAAAGTAAATGAATCAATGGAAAGGGTGCTGGGATTCGTGGTGGGGCTGAAATATATGGCTTGTCTTACCAATTTCACCTGTGACTGATTCACAAGAGTTTGATAGCAAAAGAGGTGATTAAGGAGTTTTTTAAAAAAGTGATGAAAGTAAATGTTCTCAGTATAATTTGTTAGCAGATCATTTCACAAAGGCAAAAAGTGGAAGCAACCATGGATATATCATTGGTTTGGCTTCAGGATGATAATGCAGGAGTTAGAAGGGGAGACACTACGGGTGAGCTACAGGCTGCATTCACGGAATACATCATAGAAACAGACCCTTAAATTCAACTCAACAATGCCGACCCAAGTTTCTCAAACTATACTATTTGCCTGTGTTCAGCCCATGTCCCTGTAAACTTTTCCTATTCATGTACCTGTCCAAATACCTTGTAAATGTTGTAGCTGTACTTGCATCTACTATTTCCTCTTGCAGTTCATTTCACATACCAACTATCCTCTGTGTGAAAAAATTGCCCCTCAAGTCCCTTTTAAATCTTTTTACTGTCATCTTTAAGTTATGCTCTCTGGTTTTGAACTCCTCTAGCCTGGGGACAAGGCCTTTGCTATTCACTTTATGATTGTATAAATCTTTTTAAGGTCACTCCTCAACCTCCTTTTCTCCAGTGAAAAAGGACCCAGCTTATGCAGCCTCTCCTCATAACTCAAACCGTCTAGTCCTAGTGTCATCCTTGCAAAATCTTTTCTGCACCCTCTCCAATTTAATAATATCCTCCCTACAACAGGGTGATCAGAACTGTACACAGTACTGTACACAGATATTGGCCTCACTGTACATCACAACATGATGTTACAACTCTTTTACTCAATGGTCTGAGCAATGGAGGCAAGTGTGCCAAATGCTGCCTTTTATCACCCTATCTACCTGTAACGCAGCTTTCAAGGAACTATATCTTTTCTGAAGAAGGGCTCATGCCCGAAACGTCGATTCTCCTGCTCCTTGGATGCTGCCTGACCTGCTGTGCTTTTCCAGCAACACATTTTCAGCTCTGATCTCCAGCATCTGCAGTCCTCACTTTCTCCTCCTATATCACTACACCCCTAGGTTTGTCTGTTCAACAACATTCTCCAGGGCCCTACCATTAACTGTGTGAGTCCTGCCCTTGTTTGTCTTACCAAAATAGAACACCTCACATTTATCCAAATTAAACTCCATCTACCACCCATTGGCCAAATTGATCAAGATCCCTTTGTAATTTTAGGTAACCTTCTTCATTGTATACTGTACCACCAATTTTAGTGTCATCTGCAAACTTACTAACTATAAATCAAATTCAAACATGGGATCAAACAAGGCCAGTTTCTACTGGGTGCAATCAGCAATGGACTATTCAATTGACCTTCGAATTAATTTACTACATTGGTGAATGATCAGAATTGACTGAAATAAAATGAATTCAACTATTTTGACAAATGTTAGACTAACCTTAGGCATCACAAAACAGGAATTACAACATCTGTACATTAGTCACTTGGTTTTACCTCTTTGTTTTTATCCAAACCATAAATCTTTCTCATTTTGGAAACTTTTCGTCGTGCTTTGTAAGAACGGCGTTGTGACTCTCTTGCTGCTTTTGAGGATGTTGACGATCGAGTTGGAGGAATGCTTATGGATGGAGTTGGTGATCTAGGTAAATACACATAGATCTTTTGATGCAGGTTGTGCTATATTTGTTCTCAACAAGTTCTTAATTTGTCTGCACCATCTGTATCTTGTGTATATATACAAATGGCAAGTTTCTTTGTGCATCGTTCAGTTCACACCAAAACCAGTGACTGGATTAAACATCCCCAGATTAATCTAATGGCTAACTGATATATGGGTTATCATATCACTAATCAATTGGGCAAAGCTAACTTCAACTGAATAAGAATCGATCTTGACAAAATAAATTAGAATCAGCAATTGGCAGGAGAAACAATAGATGAATAATTGACTACTTTCATAAAAAAGGTATTTTGGACACATTCAAGGTAAGTTTTCCTTAAAAGTGAAAGGTAGGACAAAAGCTACAGCAATCCAGATGTGACAGAAATCAAGATAAAGAGGAAAAGGGATGCTTACAACATATGTCATATAGAAAATACAATTGAAAGACTGAATATAGAAGGTTCTGAAGTGAGGTGAACAAGAAAAGCAAAGTGGAAGTTTAAAAAGATACTGGTAACCAATGAAAAAATGAATTGCAAAATCTTCTATAGATTATATAAGTAAAAGGGCGGTAAAGTCCATAACGTCAAACAATTAGAAACTAAACAGGGCATTTATAAAAAGTGGAAGCAGAAGGCATGCTGAGCTATTACATTAATGCTTTGCATTTGTCTTTAGTAAAGACAATGTGTAAAAGGTTGTCATTCAGGCACTTGAAGAGTTTAAAATTGTTAAGTAGGAGGTCTTGGATAGGCTGTCGAGATCTAAAGTTGATAATGGCAAAGAGGTTATATTGAACTTGTGGAAGCCACCGTTTTTCAAAATGTTGTGAAGAAGTATATTGGACTCGAAGTATTGACTCTTTTATATCTCTTAAGATGCTGAAAGATCTGCTGAATTTCTCCAGCAATTTTCTGTTTTTGTTTTGTGTTGGAAGCTCATTCATGAATGCAAATATTACAGGCAGATCACAAAGTTAACCCTTCTATTAGATACCTGGTCTGAGAGATGGTTCTAATATGTTGAAGTTGAATCTCTTCAGTAGTGGGTTTAGAAAGCAGAGTTGGCAATTCATCTTTCAAACGCTGAGATAAAGTTTTGTTTTGAGCATAGTCCATTATGTCATACATAATTGTTGTCCTGGGTAGGTTTGTCAGGGTCACCATTCTCCAGTAGTTGTCTTTTCCACCAAGATAAGCCGGAGTCTCATCCAGACTACTTATGTACTACAAAAGAATAGTACAGATGAGAAAATAAACAAGCTATTCATCAATAAATTAATCATTATCACCATGAGGCATGAGATGTGCCTGCTTTTTGTTCCGCCCTCATTAATTTATTGTTTATCACTGTTTTGTGCCTGACAACTAATTAATAAAAAGGTGTAGGACCTAACTAACATTCGTAGTGTGTGGGGCAGGTTGGAAATATCACTTCTAAAATCCAATGTGATGGTTATCCTTCAAATTCTTTTGATTGGAAATAGTCAAGTATTTTTGGCTCAGAGTTGCTTAAAGGTTATGGCACTGGACTAGCAATGCAGAAACTATAAATTCTTAATTACGCTTGGGGTTTGTTGTGAAATTTACCTGTTAATCTGGAATTTTGTTGATCACCATCAGGAATCTTCCAGTGACATAAAAACCTAAATGTTTCATGTCTGTTGTCCAGAGATAGGAGTTGGTCACTGGAGGCTCACTGAAGATATTACCTGGTATCATGACAAAACATCTGAAAACGAACCTCCCAGCTCAGCGAGCAAACTTACATCCAGAACCTCAACTAATCTTCTCAAAACTCGCTAAAATTAGTATATATTGTAAACAATTGTGGTTCCAGCACTGATCCCTGTGGAACCCCATTGGTCACGGGTTATCAAACTGAAAAAGAACCCCTTAGTCCAACTCACTGTTGCCTGCCCATAAGCCAATTCTCTATTCATGCCAATATACTACCTTCAACACTCTGGATTCTTACAGCTTAACCTTTTTTGAAGTGCCTTGATGAATACCTTCTGGAAGTCTTAATATAACACATCTACTGGTTCCCCTCTATCCAATCTGGTTGAGACTTCCTTGAAAAACTCTAATAAATAGTTGACATGATTTCCCTTTTATAAAGCCATGCTGAGTCTGCTTGATTAAATTATGATTTTCCAATTGTTCTGCTTTTATTACCTTAATAATTGATTCCAATACTTTGTGACAATAGATTTTAGACTAATTAGCCTTTAGTTACCCACTTTTTGCCCTCCCCCCTTTTTAAATAGGATTGTCATGTTAATAGTTTTCTAATACTCTTGTAATTTCCAAACACAATGACTTTTTGAAATGTACAACCAATGCATCCACTCTCTCTAGCTATCTCTATTAGAAACCTAGGATGCAAGTTATCAAGGCCAGGAGATCTATCAGCCTTTAGCCCCATTAATTTGTCTAAAACTCTAGTGATATTGATGGTACTTAATTTCTTCCCAGTGTCCTTTGGTAGTAATGGAATGTTTGAAGTATCTTCCACTGTAAAGACTGATGCAAAATATCTCTTTACCTCCTCTGCCATTTCCTTGTTCCCCAAAACCATTTTCTATGGGACCTGTGACCACTTTGATCCCTCTCTTCATTTTTATATATTTAAAGAAGCTCTTATTGTCAAGTTTTTATATTCCTCACTAATTTGCCATTGCATTTTATTTTCTTAGTCTTTATCAACTTTTTAGTCCTCCTTTGTTAGATTCTGAATTTATCCCAGTCTTCGGGGCTATCATTGACTTTGACCTGATGTGGGAAAAGATCTGCCACCCTGCCTACCCACAGCATGGCCACAGGGAACACAGGAAATCAAGCCTGTCCAAACCATATAAGAAACACCCAGAATGCCTCAGCATTGACCAAACAGGCTGACAAGAGAAACCAGACATGACCATAGTCACTCGCAGACCAGGGAATACATTTCCTAAGACAAACTAACAATAAGCTTCCTGGACCCAATCAACAAAGCTGTCCCAAAGCCCTAAGGCAGTCTTATACCTCAGTGATACCAAAGCCTCACAAAGGACAGGTCATACGGAAAGGCACCAGAATACCTCACTCACAGGAGAAAAACAATGGGAACGCCTTACTGCTTTAAAAGGGATATTCTCACCTAACCTCGAAGAGAGCTGGAATCTCCTGATCCCATTAACAACTGTATTGATGCTGCCAGGATGCTACATTGTATCCACATTCAGGATATTCTTCTGATACTGGATTAGTGGTGCTGGAAGAGCACAGCAGTTCAGGCAGCATCCAAGGAGCTTCGAAATCGATGTTTCGGGAAAAAGCCCTTCATCAGGAATCTTTGCAGTTATCACTGTCATAACTTGATTACTTAAATGTCAAATACATTGTATTTTCCCCATTTTTAATTAACATCATTGAACAAGATTACTATAAAACCTGGCTTGAATTTCAGCTCGAGGAAGAGTGTTTCGGCTACATGGACAGACTCTCTGTGCTGTTTCAGCTTGGTCAATTTCTCTACCACGATATTGCTGTGTTAATAAACTGTTAATTTCAATTCAATCTGTGTTTTGTGATCTCTGCTTTATTGAGCTAACTTCTCCGACAACTGTCTTTCAACTTAATATTCTTCTTAACTAACTTGGTTACCATGGTTGGTTTATCCCTCTCTTCAAATGTTTCTTACTTTCTGGGATATATTTTTGTTGAAAGTCATGAATTACCTCCTGAAGGTGTCTGCCACTGCCTTCTTACTGTCATTCCTGCTTAACTATCTGTCCAATCACTTTAGCTAAAGTCTACCTTCATTTCATTGTAATTCCCTTGTTTAACTTAAACTGTTGTTTCCAACTCAAGTTTCTCACTCTAGAATGAAATATGAAATTTATCATCTTATGATCGCTACTTCCTAAGGCTTTCTTTCCTCGGCGGTCATTGACTTAACCTGTCTCTTTACCCATTACCAGATGTAAGATCACCTGTTCCCTAGTTGGCTCCATAACATATTGCTCTAGGAAACTATCCTACCAATGTCTTCTTTCCCTAACCAAAAACAAAAACTATTAATTCTTTAAAAAGGTTAATAATACCTCCTCTTGCATTCTATTTACCAGCATCTTTCAAGTCCTCTGTGTCAAATATTACTTTGAAGATGCTCTAAGGGAAGCAAGAATATACAGTAGATGGTATGCAGTCTTGGAGGCCCTTTCTTATCTGGGATTGCAGACCAGCTAACTTTACCCACAAAATTATCCTCTATTACTTTAACAAATTGCAGCATTACAAAACCAGCTTTCAAACCTGCATATAATCTTTCATTGTAACAATATCAGTTTCATCTGCTATTTTGGTTCTTTGATACTGAAGGTTATCTTCTATAATAAGGTCGTAGAATTTCCTGTGTCCCATAATTTTGCAGGAAGCAGCTGCTGCCTATTGAAAAAAGAAGCCTCTCATTAAATCTATGAATTATAAAGTTAGACTCTGAAAAAAAAGGACAATTCACAAAAGCTCCTTCTTAATCCCTCCCAAAAGACCAACAAAGCAAATAAATAATTAAATTTTAAAAAAACTGTAATAGGAATTAAACTAGATTAGATTACCGATCATTGACCTCGACATTTGACTTCAACTCAGCAAAGAAATAGTTCTGAAGGCTTCAAGGAATTTGTGCCAAAAATGGGACATCTCATGGCTATCCTGCAGACCAGTCAAGCTGATATAATCATACCCACAGTATTATACTTTGTCCCAAGGCTTGTATATTATCATACCCAGGTATGTTCAGTCCAATTGGCAATATAGATGACCTGAGGTGTGGCACAAAGATGTATCATTGGGAGGAAGTAGCTCTGGGAGCTCACAACATTTGACTGTCAAAATCCAATAGAATAAGGCCAAATGTGGGCAATGAAATCTCTAGCTTCCCTGAACTGTTAGACTCCTCCATGTTAAACACCACTCGAAGGAAACAGTAGCAAGAGAACAGAATGTTATTTAGATAAGATACTTCAATGTCCATCATCAGACATGATTTTGTACCACCAATACTGCCTGAATTGGCAAAATCCTGAAGAAGATATCTGCCATGTCGGGCCTGGGACAGGTGGCAAAATGACCAAGAAGAGGAAAATGCCTATTTGATCTGTTCTCACCAATATACCCATCCCAGATACATTTGTCCATAACAGAAGATTACCCAAAAAGTGGAGAAAATAAACTGAGAGTGTAAACTAGCAAGTAATATCAAAACAGATATCAAGAGCTTCTATAAATATATAAAAAGGAAGAGAGGCTAAAGTGAGTATAATCCCTTAGAAAGTGAGCTGGAGAAATAATAATGTGGAACTAGGAAATGACAGGGGATTTGTATCAGTCTTCACAGTACTGGACAGTAATGGCATTCCAAAAAGCCTAAATAATCATGGGGCAAAAGGGATAGAGGAAATATATACAATAATTATCATTAAAGAAAAGAATACTGGGAAGTGTGGGAGCTAAAGGTCAATAGATACCTGTGACATGCTACGTTGCATCCTAGGATGTTAAAGAAAGAAAGTAACTATAGAAATAATAGGTGAACTAGTAGTAATCTTCTGGGAATACTTAGATTCTGGAGAAGTCCCAGAGAATTAGAATTCACTAATGTAACATCGTTATTCAAAAAGGAAGGAAACAAAAAGCACATCACTCTAAACCAGTTAACTTAAGGTCTTTATTGGGGAAATGTGTCCAACAGAAAGTAGGCAATAGTAGAGCATCTAGAAATGCATAATATGATCAAACAGTGTCAACATGGCTTCACGAAGGGTAAATCACGTCTGACAAATTCATTAGAATTCTTTGAGGAAGTAACAAGCAGGATAGATAAAGGAAACTGGTAGGTTTAACATATTTGGATATCCAAAAAGTTTAACTTGTTAATCATAGAATCCCTACACTGTGGAAGCAAGCCACTCAGCCCATCAAGTCCACACTGACCCTCTGAATAGCAACCCACCCAGACCCACCCCATCCCTGTATTTCCCCTGGCTAATCCACCTAAACTGCACATTTTGGATTGTGGGACGAAACCAGAGCACCCAGTGGTAATCAACACAAATATGGGGAGAATATGCACAGTCACCCGAGGGTGGAATCGAATCTCAGTCCCTGATGCTGTGAGGCAGGAGTGCTAACCACTGAACAACTGTGCTGTGGTTCAATAAGGTACTGCATATAAGGCCCCTTAATAAGCTAAGATTCGTGGAGTTGGAAGTAGTATATTAGCATGAATAGAGGAATAGCTAACCAGTAGAAGACAGAGAGTTGAGATAAGGGGATATTTTCAAATTGGAAACCTGTAACTAGTGGGGTTCCACAGGAATCTGTGCTGGGGCCACATTTATTTGCAAGACATAATAATGACTTGGATGATGGAAATGTATGTAAGATAATGAAACTTGCAGAAGACACAAAAATAGATAGGAAGTCAAGTGGTGAGGATGACACAATGTCTACAGAGGGACATAGATAGGTTAGGTGAGTGGGCAAAAACTTGGCAGATGGAATATAATGTTGGATAGTGTGGGGTTATGCATTGGCAGCAAGAATAGAGGAATTGAAATTACTTAGATAGACAAAGAATACAGAAAGCTATAGCACAGAGAAATTTGGGAATCCAAATGCATAAATCATAAAAAAGCTAATATCCAATCTCAGCAGGTAATAGGAACAGCAAATGAAGTGTTCGTTTTTATTTTAATGGTGATGGAGTGCACAAATAGAGAAGGCTTTCAAAAGCTATACAAAGCTTTAGATAAATCACCTACCATACTGTGAACACTTTCGGGTTCCTACCTATGGAGAGATAGACTGGCATTGGAGGCAGTCCAGAGAATGTTCACTGGTTGATTCCAGGCATGGATGGATATTCTTTTAAGGAAAGGTTGAGAGGTTTGGCTTGTACTCTTTGGAGTTTAGAAGAATGAGAGGTGACATTATTGAAACATAAATGATTCTTAGCAGACTTGACAGGGTACTGTTGAGAGGTTGTGGAAAGGTCGAGGACTGGAGGGCTGAATCTCAGTGCAAATGATGCCCAGTTAAGACAGAGTGACAGGAATGTGTTCTCTCAAAGGGTAATGAATCTGTGGAATATTTTTCCAAAGAAGGCTATAGAGGCAGGATCATTTAGAGTGTTCAAGGCTGAGACAGGCAGATTTTTAAAAAGTAAGGAAATTAAGGGTTATGGGGTAAACACAGGAAAATGGAGTTAAGGTTTATGAGATCAGCCAACACCTCATGAAACAGCAGAACAGACTTGATAGCCCAAATACAATAGAATAGAATATCCTTTTGTTGTCATGTATACTCCAGTATAGAAGTACAGGAGCACAGTGAAAGGTTTTTACAATGGCTGCCTTCCATGGCACCATCTTAGGTACAAGTACCTAGGTACAAATCTTAGATACAAAAGAGGATTAAATGGAAAAGTAGTAGCTTACTTACAATGGCTAAAAAAGTTATATATAAGATAGTTGTAACAGAGTGAAAGGCCTTTTACTCATTGTCAAGACTCCTACACAGTATTGGAGAATGAAGGGAGTGCATATGAATTAATATGTTCACTCCAACAAGTGGATTAATACCCAGAGTGAAGCATATGTGAAGGAAAAAATTTTAAAAATTGAGTTACCTCAGTCGCAGGTCTGATTATTCTTTTCCCACTTATATAGTGATTTTTACAATTCCCAACGTGTTGAAAAATCTTAAACACAAGGATAGGTGGAAATTCTTCTCCAGCAAATCTGAGAGAAAATAACATGATTGTTTTCTGTAAATGGTGTCAGCCTTTTTAGTTAACTGTGCTATTTCATTGTATAAAGTAAATTAAATGAATGCTGTATTCCTGGTCCACTGTACAATAGTTGATTAAGCTGACAATACAAATTCAAATTGAGCTAACCATTTTATACAGAAACTGTGAAACCTGTCTTGAAGTTCTGCTAATTTAAAAAAAATTGTTCTACTGGTAGATGGTTATTATGTGAACTTCACATAACTGATCAAACATAGCTCTGTTTTGTATATAACTATGCATTTCTTAAATATGTTTCATTCTGTGTCAATGTCACTTTGTTAGAGAGTGTCCCTCAGAAATTACCTGAATCTGATCTTATATGACAAGCTGGTATCCTTCAAGAGCTCAGCATCGGAGAGCCGAAGTTTTCTTAGAATGTTAGTTGTCAGGCAGTGTTCCTATCGTAGGAGGCAGTAAAGGTAAATTCACAGATTCTCACAAAGTACATTTGCACAATAAACTGCACATATGCTTTGGGGAAAATTAACACAAACTGAAGCACAACAATTTTCTGAGTATCTTTTAAGGTGAGAAATAATCTCTGTATTTAATTATGTAATGTAATATAGAAGGAAGGAATTATTGAATTTTAATGAACTTTTCATTTATAAAAGATTGGCTAAATTTCAAATAAACTTTGGGAGGAGATAGTGTCATGGCCAAGTTATTAGACTAGCAAACCAAACCCCTGAGTAATGTTCTGGGGATATAGCAGAACATGAACAATCCCATCATGGCAGACAATGAAATTTGAATTCAAGGACAATTGTGGAGCTAAAAGGTTTGTTTCAAAGCAGTCATTAAATCACTGTACTGCCTGACCTTATCACCCTGAGAAACAGCATTCCTGTAAACTCCTCTGTCTCTGCTGGAGTGAGGGCCAGTGTGCCTTTGCATGCGTGATGCAAAGACTGTAACCCTGTACAGGAACCATAATGATGATAACAAACATACCAACTGCTGAGAATTCTCCCTATTGAGTATCATGGGAAAAATATTTGCTCATGTCACCCTTCACATGCTGCAGATTCTGGACACATTTATGAATCCAAAAATGGTTCCACAACTGAAAGATGTACTGGTGACATGACCTTTTCAGTTCATGTGGAAGAGTCACTGGACTTGAAACATTAACTCTGCTATCTTCTCATAGATGCTGCCAGACCCATTGGGTTTCTGTTTTTGTTTCAGATCTCCAACATCTGCAGTTCTTTGTTTTTTTTTATTATAATGATCTTCTCAGTTTGGCAGATGGAAGAGAAATGATGAGAATATAGGAGGCTACAATATGTGGCTATCATTGACGTTGTCAAGGCATTCACCACGTGAGCAGAAGTGTTTATGTTAGTTCTTGCTGAAAAATGGCTGCCTGTTAAAGTTGCTTTATGTGATCTCCTCTTTTCATGACAATATGTTGGACTGGACTGGCTATGACGAGGCTGCATCAAAACCTTACAGCATGCAGAGAGTCTGTGATGAGGGACAGGCACTTGATAGTATCAGAAATAAAGGGAGTGAACTCAGAGCATGGATCAGTACTTGGAACTATGGTTATGTCACCATTATGAAGACTTGGATATCACAGGAGCAGGAATGGCTATTGCATGTTTCAGGGTTTAGATGTTTCAAAAGGAATGGGGGGAGGTAAAAGAGGTGGGGGAGTGGCATTGCTAATCAGGGATAGTATCACAGTAAAGGAAAGGGAGGTCATTGAGGAGGGCTTATCTATAGAGTCAGTATGGGTGGAAGTCAGAAACAGGAAAGGAGCAAGCACTTTATTGGGAGTTTTCTATAGGCCCCCCAATAGCAACAGAGACACGGTTCAGCAGACTCAGAGGCAGGTTTTGGAAAGGTGCAACAGTGTTGTTGTTATAGGTGACTTTGACTTCCCTAATATTGATTGGAACCTTTTTAGTTCAAATAGTTTGAATGGAGCAGTTTTTTGTCAGATGTACTAGGAAGGGTTCCTGATGCAATATGAAGACAGACTGACTTGAGAGGAGACCACATTGGATTTGGTACTTGGCACAAACCAGGCCAGGGGTCAGAAGTCTTGGTGAAAGAGCGTTTCAGTGATAGTGATCACAACTCTCTGACCATTACTATAGTCATGGAGAGGGATAGAAGCAGACGTTTTGGGAAAGAATTTAATTGAGGGAGGGGAAATTACAATGTTATTAGGCAGGAACTGGGGCATTTAAATTGGGAACAGATGTTCTCTGGGAAATGCATGACAGAAATGTGGAGGTTGTTTAGGAAGCACTTGCTGATCATGCTGGACAGGTTTGTCCCACTGAGGCAGGGAAGGGATGGTAGGTTGAAAGAACCTTGGAAGGAAGAAAGAAGCTTACTTAATTTTGAGGAGGTAAGGATTAGACAGGGCTCTTGCGGGTTAAAAGGTAACCAAGGAACTGAAGAATGGACTTAGGAGAGCTAGCAGGGGGCAAAAAAAACTTTAGCAGGTTGGATTAAGGAAAACCCTAAGGCATGCTACTCTTATGTGAGGAACAGGAGGATGGCCAGAATGAGGGTAAGGCTGATGAGGGTTAGTGGAGGTAATTTGACCCTGGAATCAGAGGAAGTAGAGGATGTCCTTAATCAATACTTTTCTTCAGTATTCACTACTGAAAGGGACCTTGATGTTTCCAAGGACAGTGAGAAACACACTGGTATGGTAGAACAGGTTGATATTAGGAAGGAGGATGTGCTGAAAAGTTTGAAAAACATTAGGATAGATAAATCCCCTGGGTCAAACAGGATATATCCAAGGTTACTACAGGAAGTGAGGGAAGAGATTACTGCACCTTTGCCGATGATCTTTGCATCCTCACTGTCCACTGGAGTAGTGTCAAATGATAAGAGGGTGGCAAATGTTATTCCTTTGTTCAAGAAAGGGAATAGGGATAATCCTGGGAATTACATCTGTGGTGGGCAAAGCATTGGACAGGATTCTGAGAGACAGAATTTATGATCACTTGGAAAACCATAGTTGGCTTTGTGAAGTGCAAGTCATGCCTCACAAACCTTATTGAATTCTGTGAGGATGTGACAAAACACATTGATGAAGGTAGAGCAGTGGATGTGGTATACATGGATATTAGCAAGGCATTTGATATGGTTCCCCATGGTAGGTTCATTCAGAAATTAAGGAGGCATGGGATGCAGGGAAATCTGGCTGTCTGGATATAGAATTGGCTGGCCCATTGAAGACTGAGGGTGGTGATAGATGGAAAGTATTCAGCCTGGAGCTCAGTGACCAGTGGTATTCAGCAGGGATTGGTTCTGGGACCTCTGCGCTTTGTGATTTTTATAAATGACTTGGATGAGGAAGTGGAAGGGTCTTTAGTAAGTTTGCCAATGACACGAAGGTTGGTGGAGTTGTGGATAGTGTGGAAAGCTGTTGTAGGTTGCAATAGGACATTGATAGGTTGCAGAATTGGGCTGATAAGTGGCAGATGGAGTTCAACCTGGAAAAGTGTGAAGTGATTCACTTTGGAATGCAGAATACAGGATTAAAGGCAGGATTCTTGTCAGAGTGGAGGAACAGAGAGATCATAGATCCCTCAAAGTTGCCACCTAAGTTGATAGGGTTGTTAAGAAAGCATATGGTGTGTTGGCTTTCATTGCTGGAGGATTGAATTTAAGAGTCACGAGGTTATGCTGCAGCTGTATAGAGTCCTGGTTAGACCACACTTGGAATATTATGTTCAGTTCTGGTCGCCTCAATACAGGAAAAATGTGGAACCTTTGAGAGGATGCAGAGGAGATTTACCAGGATGCTGCCTGGACTGGAGGGTAGGTCTTATGAGAAAGCTTGAGGGAGCTAGGGCTTTTCTCACTGGAGTGAAGAAGGTTGAGAGGTGACTTGATAGAGGTGTACAAGATGTTGAGAGATAGAGTGGATAGATAGAGTGGATAGTCAGAGACATCTTCCCATGATGGAAATAACTATCATGAGAGGGCATAACTTTAAGGTGATTGGAGGAAGGTTTATGGAAGATGTCACTGAGAGAGTGGTGGGTGCTTGGACTGCATTGCCAGTAGAGGTAGTAGCGTCAGATACTTTAGGGACATTTAAGCAACTCTTGAATAGGCACATGGAAAATAGTACAATGAAGGGCATGTAGCTTAGTCTGATCTTAGAGCAGGATAAAAGGCTAGCACAACATCAAGGGTCGAAGGGCCTGTCCTATACTGTAATGTTCTATGTTCTATCGAGGTCCAGTATGCTGCCATACCTTAGTTGATCAGCTGTGACAAGGTTGTGCTGTAGGTTGTTGATAGCTTCATGTATCTACATTCCACAATCAACAGCAGTCTGTCACTTGATGCTGAAGTCAGTGCATGGCACAAAAGTAGTATCTACTATGCCCACACTGAATAAAAGATGCTGAACAATAACAACCTGAGTGAGAACACCAAGCTGCTAGTCTACCAAGCTGGAGGCCTCAACACACTCCTCCATAATAGTAAGACCTGGAGAGCATATACCCAGGTAGGAGTACAGAATGAACAGTTTCCACCTTCGCCGACTCAACCCTACCCTCAGGAATTCTTGGCAGCACAACATCATCAACTCAGAGATTCTGGTGCATGCTGATTAAATCAACATACAATCAATGACATGGCTTAGCCACATTCACCTGATGGATACAAATGTTCAAATATGAAGCAGCAGCATTCCAATGAGCCCATCGAGCCTGCTCTACCATTCTGATTTGATTATTCCATAACTATTGCTGAGAACCTTTCATGCCCTTGCTTGTTAAGAATCTACTACCTCTTAAAAACACTCAAGAAGTCTGCTTTTACCACCTATTGAACAAGACAGTTCCAAAGACCCATGATCCTCTGTGAGAAGACAAATTCTATTGGTTTCAGATGAGCAATTCCTGATTTTTTGAAATCACCCCTAGTTCTAAATTGTCCCTTAAGAGGAAACATTCTTTCTATATCACCCCTGGCAAGACTCTTAAGGACCATAAATGTTTCAATCAAGTTGCCCTCTTATTCTTCTAAAGACCACTGGATACATCCCTCGCTTATAAGACAAGCTTCTATTCCAGATATTAGCCCGGTAAACCTTCCTGAACTGTCTACAACAAATTTACATCTTTCCTTAAACAGAAACCAATACTGTGCGTAGTATTCTAGATGTGATCTCACCACTGTGTTATATAAATGAGGCATAACTTGTGTATTTAATTTCTTTTGCAATAATTATAACATGCTATGAGCTTCCCTACAGATACCTGCTGTACTTGCATGCTAATATTTTGCAACTCATGCACTAGGAGACCCAGATGTCTTTACACACTCTCACGATTTTAAAAAAATGCTTCTTTTTCTAAGTGTCCTGCTTCTTATCTTACAATTTGTAAAATATTTCACTTACCAATAGTGTTGAGTGAATTATACTATTATGCATAGTAAATTGCCAGTACATACTGACTAAATATATCAATTTAAATTTGGGGTAAATCTTTCAAAATAAAGAACAATTGAATTTGAAATATGACTATGTTTTATATTTAAAAGCACATTTTAACTGAAATGTCAGGTTAAGGCCTGGGGCTAATACTATTTGTTCACATTCTACCACAAAAGCCAATGAAATCCAAACTAATTTAAAAAAAATCAGGATTTATAAGTCTTAGAAATGGTGACCATTACGATCAGATTGTTTTACAGTCTGGTTCAGTAATGTCTTTTCCTTTTAGGGGGTGGCACGGTGGCTCAGTGGTTAGCACTGCTGCCTCACAGTACCAGAGACCCAGGTTCATTCCGGCCTCAGATGACTGACTGTGTGGAGTTTGCACGTTCTCCCCGTGTCTGCGTGGGTTTCCTCCCACAATCCAAAGATGTGCAGGTCAGGTGAATTGGCCATGCTAAATTGCCCATAGTGTTAGGTGTATTAGTCAGAGGGAAATGGGTCTGGATGGGTTACTCTTCGGATGGTCGGTGTGGACTGGTTGGGCTGAAGGGCCTGTTTCCACACTGTAGGAAATCTAGGAAATACAAAACCTGCAAGAAGACACTACACAAAGTAAGAGTGACATTATACAAAGTAGGAGTAAGAGAGACCAAACCATTCAAGATTTTGATGGAAACTGATTGGTTGGGAAGTTTAGGGCTAGGAGACAGAATCTCAAAGTTAGAGGTAGATCTATCTTGACTGTAATTGGAAAACACTTTGATTCCGGCCTCGGGTGACTGACTGTGTGGAGTTCGCATATTCTCCCCGTGTCTGTGTGGGTTTCTTCTGGGTGCTCCAGTTTTCTCCCACAGTCCAAAGATGTGCAGGATAGGTGAATTGGGCATGCTAAATTGCCCGTAGTGTTAGGTGCATTAGACAGGGATAAATGTAGGGATGACTTGTTGGACTGAAGGGCCTGTTTCCATACTGTAGGGAATCTAATCTAAACTGTGCCCCCTGAATATTGACCCCTCTACTCAGGGAGACGTTTCTTCCCATCTAACCTCTCTCTGCTCTTCAGAAAGTTGTACACCACCATCAGATTCCCCTCAGCTTTCTCAGCTCAAAGGAAAACTATCTCAGCATAGCTGGATTCTCTTCATATCTGAATCGTTCAAACCCAGACAAACATCTGGTAAATCTCCTCTGCACCCTCTTCAGTGCAATCACATCTTTCCGACAGTGTGGCAACCAGAACCACACACAATATTCCAGCTGTGGCCTAACTAACATTATATACAGCTCCATCATAACTTTCTTGTTCTTGTATTCAAAGCCTTGACTAAGAAAGGCAAGCATTCTTAATTACCTTACCAACCTATCCATAAGACTGTAAAATCTAGGAACAGAATGAGGCCCGTCCAGACTGTTCTGCCATTTGATCATGACGAATATAGTTCTCAACCCCATTCTTGTGCCTTGCCCAGTAACCTTTGGTCCCCTTTCTAATCAAGAAAACCTATTTGTCTCTGTCCTAAAGTCCCTCAATGACCACCATCCAGCTGAAGAAATTCCTCCACATCTCAATTTCAAAGGGTTGTCCTTTCACTCTGGGGCTGTGCCTTCAGGTCCTAGTCTCTCCTACTCATGGAAACATCTTCTCCATGTTCACTCTATCCAGGTCTCTCAGTATTCTGTCATTTTCAATGTGATCCATTCTCATCCTTCTAAATTCCATTGAGTACAGACCCAGCATCCTCAACTGCTCCTCATACGACAAGCCCATCGTTCTTGGCATTATTGTAAACCTCCTCTGGACCCTCTCCAATGCCAGCACGTCCTTCCCTAGATACGGGGCTCAAAACAGCTCACAATATTCCAAATGCAGTCTAACCAGAGCCTTTTGCAGCCTCAGCAGTACATTTCTGCTTTTATATTCTAGTCCTCTTGAAATGAATGCTAACATTGCATTTACCTTCCTAACAGACCTTAAGAGAATCCTGAACTAGGTATCATAAGTGCCTTTGTGCTTCAGATTTCCAAAGCCTTTCCCTATTTAGAAAATAATCTATGCCTCTATTCTTCCTACCAAAATGCATAACCTCACACAATCCCACATGGTATTTGTTTGCCACTTCTTTACCCACTCTCCAAGTCTGTCCAAGCCCTTCTGCATCCTCCCCTCTTCCTCAACACTGCCTGTCCATCCATTTATTTTTATGTCATCTGCAAACTTAGCAACAATGCCCTCAGTTCCTTTGTCCAGATCATTAACGTATAATATGAAAATTGCAGTGTGACCACAGACCCCTGCAGAACTCCACTAGTAACCGGCTACCATCCTGAAAAAGATCCCTTTATCTCCACTCTCTACCTTCTGCCAGTCGGCCAACCCACATTCCATGCCAGTACTTTGCCCGTAAAACCATGTGCTCTTATCTTAATTCGTAGCCTCCTGTGCAGCACCTTATCAAAGGCCTTCTGGAATCTAAATAGATCATGTCCGCTGGCTGTACTTTGTCGAACTTGCTTGTTACCTCCTCAAAGAATTCTAGCAGATTATCAGGCATGGCGTCCCTTGACGAAGCCATGCTGATTCAGCTCGAGCTTCATCAACTTCCTAACTTCTGCCTTCCTCCCTTCTTAAACAGGGGTATTACATTAGCCATTTTCCAGTTCCCTGTGACCCTCTCTGACTCCAGTGATGCCTGAATAATCACCACCAATGCCTCTACAATCTCCTCAGCTATCCCCTTCAGAACTCTGGGGTGTAGTCCATTTGATTTAGTGATTTATCCAGCTTCAGATGTGACAATGCTGTCACTTTAAGAAAACATTTTGGTCTTTTTTTTTAGGAGAGGTTGTAAGGCTGCCAGGACCACTAGAGTAAACAATGTGTGCGGCCTTTTTGTTTAACAGGATGGAACATTGGAAGCAGTTTGAATGGGAATGGCCAGTCCTCACAGACAAGGCTTTCTAACTTTGGTTTGGCTGTTTGGGCTCTCAAAAGAGTTGGAAGCTTCAGTGAATGATGCCAAGCTGCTATTTTCTCTGAAATCTCTTGATGTTGTTTCCACCCAGATTGGAGAACTGCATGTAAAAATCTGTGTCTGAATTTGCTTTTTCGCCAAGGATATTTACAATGGGATATTACTATATTGAAACAGCTAATTAGTAATAGGCATTGTATCTATTTTTCAGCTTAGATTTTCAGTGGTTTAGTTATTCTAAGTTCCTCTTTATTTTGTTTGTATTTTAACTATGATGGTTAAATAAATATTGTCTTGCATTGAGTGGTTTAACCAGGAGCATCACATCTGGAACACACACTTCACAATAACCTTTAAAATTAGAAGAAGTTAGTATCTGGGCGACCCTCTTAACACATTTTGAGGAGGTCTGATCGTGTCCATAACACAGATCATTCAGTTTCCCCAGCGCCTGACCCTTAGTGATGACCACTACACTCACCTCTGTCCCCTGACTCTCTTGACATTCTGGTATGCTGCTGGTGTCTTTCATTGTGAAAACTGATGCAAAGGACTTCTTCAGTTTCTTTGCCATTTCATTGTTCCCAATTACTATTTCTCCATCCTCATTTTCCACTGGTCCAATGTCCATCCACCCTCTCTAATATATCTAAAACAACTCTTGCAATCTTCTTTAAGTTACTCGATAGCTTACTCCCATCTTTCATCTTCTCCCCTTTTTTTGCTTTTTAATCTGCTAGATTTCAAAGGTTTCCCAATTCACTGGCTTCCCATTAATCTCCACCACATTGTCCGTTTTTTCTTTTGCTTTTATGCTGCCCCTGACTTCCCTTGTCAGCCATGTTTGCTTCTGTCCTCACCTTAGTATGTTTCTTCTTCCTTGGGATGAATTTCTGCTGGGCCTCCCGAATTACCCCAAAAACCCCTGCCGTTGCTGCTCCACTGTCTTCCCTGCTAGGCTCCCCTTCCAGTCAACTCTGGCCAGCTCCTCCCTTATGTCTTTGTAGTGACCTTAACTCAATTGTAATACCATTACATCTGATTCAAGATACTCCCTCTCAAACTGCAGGGTGAATTCTATCATATTGTGGTCACTGCCCTTTCGGAGTTCCTTCACATTAAGATGCCTAATCAAGTCTGCCTCATTACACACATCTAAATCCAGAACCGTCTGTTCCTTGGTGGGATCTACCACATGCTGCTCCAAAAAGCCATCACATTAACATTCCATGAATTCCTTTTCTTGGGATCCACTACCAATTTGATTTCCCAGTCCACCTACACATTGAAATCCCCTGTGGTTATTGTAACAGTACGTTTCTTAAATGTTTTTCCCATCTCATAGAATCATTGAATCATAGAATCCTACAGTGCAGATAGAGGCCTTTTAGCCAATCAAATCTGTACTGATCCTCTGAAGCGCAGAGATTTTTCAGGATTAAGTTCTATTTTGTCACTGTTGAGCCATCTGACCAGCTTGTCTATATCATCCTGTAGTCTAAGGCTTTCCTTCTTATTATTTAGTAAACACCAATTTTCATGTCATCAATGATCATACTTCTGACACTAATGGCTAGACCATTAACATATGTGACAAACTGCAAAGGACCCTGTGGTTTGCCGCTGGACACAGGTATCCAGGCACAAAAACATCTTTTGACCATCACCCTTTTATTTCTGCCACTAAGCCAATTTTAGATCTAGTTTGTCAAATTGCCATGCACCCAATAGATTCTTTGCTTCTTAACCAGTCTGCAATGCAAGACCTATCAAAAGCCTTATTGAAGTCCATGTAGACTATATCAACCGCACTACCCTCATCTACACACCTAGGCACCGCCTGGAAAAATTCAAATTTATTAGACATGATCACACCTTAAAAAGCCATGCTAACTATCCTTGATTAATCCTTACCTTTCCAAATGTAGATTAATTCTGTCCCTCAGAATTTTTTCAACAGTTTCCCCATCACAGATTGTAGACTCAATCGCTTGTAGTTTCCTGGATTATCTCAACCACCCTTCTTGAATAATGATACCATTACATTCCTTATGTCATCTTCAATTTACTTTCAGAAACATCTTTACATCATCAGCAAACTGAGCAATCCCTTCATCCAAGTCATTTATAAAATCTAAAAAATTGAGGCTCCAGCACTGATCCTTATGGCATGCTACACACCACATCTCACCAATCAGAAAATTATTTATTTACACGTACTTTGTTTCCTGTTATCAAGGCAATCTTCTATCTATGCCAATTTGCTAAGCCCACACCATGAGCTGGTGTTTTCCACAATATCATTGTGTTTGGCACCATATCAAATTCCTTCTGGAAATCTCGGTAGAGTATATCCACCAATTTCCCTATGATCACAGCATGTGTGACTTCCTCAAAGTACTCCAAAAAATTGGGTAAACATGACTTCCCCTGCTAAAGCCATGCTGACCCTGTCTGATTGCTTTGAGCTTTACTGACTGCCCTGCTACAACACCTTTAAAAATAGCTTCTACCATCTTTGATATGATAATTGGCCAATAGTTACCTGGAGAGAGGGAGGGGGCATGAGGCAGTGGTTACATGGCTGCCAATAGGCTAGCTTTTTATTCAAGATTTTTATAGAATTCAAGTTTTGCCATCTGCCATGTCCCATTTATCTCCTCCCTCCTCAATTTCCAAGGCAGCAGACACACCTTTCAGGTGAAACAGTGATTTTACCTGCACTTCACCAAATCCAGTCAACTGTATTCTCTGCTCACAATGCAGATTCCTCTACTGAGGAGATTAACCACAGACTGGGTGACCACTATGCTGAACACATAAGCTTTTAAAAAATGCCAATATTTCTGTCTCAGGCCTACTACAGTATTCCAGCAAGGCTCAGTGCAGGCTGGAGGAACAACACTTAATTTTACACTTTGGCATCTTACAGTCTCCAGGACTCAACATCGAGTTTAACGATTTCAGAACGTGAACATCTTCTTCCTTGTTTGTTCCTTTCCCAAACACCACTAGGTCCTATCCTTTATGGGTTGCTCCCAGCACAGCCAATCCATTTTCAAACATTTACACTTCTGTTAGCAGCCCAGCTAGCTATTATTTCTCTCTAGGTTTAACATCAGCAATCTCTTTCTTTGTTTGCCTCTATTTTTTGTCTCTCTCTCTCTGCACATTGTCTCCACGTACTCTGTTCCCTTCCTCCCAAACTGTTATTACTTACATATCAACTTCCCCACTGTCTTCAGTTCTGTCAAAGGGTACTAGCCTTGAAACATTAACTCTGCATCTCTCTCCACAGATGCTGCCTGGCCTGTTGTGTTTCTCTAGCACTTTCTGTTTTTATTTGAGATTTCCAGCATCTGCAGTTCTTTGCCTTTACCCCCAAAACATTAGCATGGAGTTCTGGATTTCTAGTCCAGTGACATTGCCACTATGCCACTGCATCCCATTCAATGCCTCTATGAATTGTGTATACTCTCAGCTTAATATTTCCTTCTATAGCAAATGCAGCAAAGACAGCATGCCACACCTGAGCCACTGCAGGCGATGCTTAATACAGAAGTGATCATCACGGCTCAAGCCAAAAGTGTCACAAGATAGCATCACATAGCACAGAATCAGGCCTTTGGTCGAATTTGTTCATGCCAACCAAGTTTCCAAAACTGAACTAATCCCATTTGCTTTCATTTGGCCCATAAACCTCTAAACTGTTCCTGTCCATTTACCTGTCTAAATGTCTTTTGATTGTTGTAATTGTACTCCCCTCTACCACTTCCTTTTGGCAACTGGCTCCGTTCTCTCACCTTAAACCTATGCCACCTAGTTTCGAACTCCCCCACCCTGGGGAAAAGACCTTGGCTATTCACCTTATTCATGCCTCTCATAATTTTATAAACCTCTACAAGGACACCCATAGCCTCCTACGCTCCGTAGAAAAAGTCTCAACCTATCCAGCCTTTCCTTACAACTCAAAACCATCAGTCTTGGTAGTATTCCGCAAATCATTTTTGCACCCTTTCCAGTTTAATAGAGTCATAAAGATTTACAGCATGGGCAACAGACCCTTCGGTCCAACTCGTCTATGCTGAACAAATATCCTAATCTAATTGTCCCATTTGCCAGCACTTGGCCCATATTCCTCTAAATCCTTCCTATTCATGTACCCATCCAGATGCCTTTTAAATGTTGCAGTTGTACCAGCCTCCATCACTTCCTCTGGCAGCTCATTCCATACAGGCACCACCCTCTGCCTGAAAAAGTTGCCCCTTTGGTCCCTTTTAAATCTTTTCCCTTTCACCCTAAACCTACGCCCTCTAAGACATAGACTCCCTCAAACCAGGGAAAAAAAACTTTTTATTTACCCTAACCATGCCCCTCATGATTTTATAAACCTCTATAAGGTCACCCCTCAGCCTCCAACGCTCCAAGGAAAACAGCCCCAGCCTATTCAGCATCTCCCCATAGCTGAAACCCTCCTATCAAATCAACATCCTTGTAAATCTTTTCTGAACCATTTCAAGTTTCACAACATCCTTCCTATAGGAGAGAGACCAGAATTGCACATAATATTCCAAAAGTGGCCTAACCAATCTCCTGTACAGCTGCAACATGACCTCCCAATTCTCTGACCAATGAAGGAAAGTATACTAAATACCTTCTTCACTATCCTATCTAACTGAGACTCAACTTTCAAGGAGTTATGAACCTGCACTCCAAGGTCTCTTTGTTCAGCAACACTCCCTCGGACCTTACCATTAAGTGTAAAAGTCCTGCCCTAATTTGCCTTTCCAAAATGCAGCACCTCACATTTATCTAAATTAAACTCCATCTGCCATTCTTTGGCCCATTGACCCATCTGATCAAAATCCTGTTGTAAGCTGAGGTAACTTTCTTTCCTGTCCATACACTACCAATTTACCACCTAATTTTAACATCCAAATCATTTACATAAATGAGAAAAAGCAGTGGACCCAGCACCGATCCTTGTGGCACACCACTGGTCACAGGCCTCAGTCTGAAAAACAAACCTCTACCACCATCCTCTGTCTTCTACCTTCTAGCCAGTTCTGTATCCACATGACTTGTTCTCCCTGTATTCCATGTGATCTAACCTTGCTAACCAGTCTACCATTAGGAACCTTGTCGAATACTTTACTGAAGTCCATATAGATCACGCTCATCAATCTTCCTCTTCAAAAAAACTCAATCCAGTCAGTGAGACATGATTTCCCACGCACAAAGCCGTGCTGACTATCCCTAATCAATCTTTGTCTCTCGAAATACATGTCAATCCTGTCCCTCATGATTCCCTCCAAGAACTTGCCCACCACCGATGTCAGGCTCACCAGCCTATAGTTCCCTTCTTGTCCTTACCACCTTTTTAAAATAGTGGCACCACCTCCAGTCTTCCAGCACCTCGCCTGTGGCCATCAATGATACAAATATCTCAGCAAGGGGCTCAGCAATCACTTCCCAAGATTCCCACAGAGTTCTACAGTACACCTGATCAGGTCCTAAGGATTTATCCACATTTACATGTTTCAAAACAACCAGCACCACCTCCTCTGTAATATGGACATTTTTCAAGCTGTCACCATCTTTTTACCCACATTCTGTATTTTCCATGTCCTTCTCCACAGTGAACACTAACGAAAGATACTTGTTTAGTATGTCCTCCATCTCCTGCGATTCCACACAAAGGCTGTCTTGCTGATCTTTGAGGGGTTCTATTCTCCCCCTAGTTACCCTTTTGTCCTTAATGTATTTATAAAATCCCTTTGGATGTTATTTGCCAAAGCTATCTCATGTCCCATTTTTGTCCTCTTGATTTCCCTCTTAAGTATATATTCATCCTATAGCAGGGTGACCAGAATTGTATGCAGTACTCCTACTGTGGTTATGAAAGGTTATGAATATTAGTTATTGGTGAACAAAACATAAAAGCAATGGATAGAGAGAGAAAAAGAAACCTTCCTCATTTCTCTGTTATTAATAGCCTGTACAATAGATTCCGATTTTATACTTACAGCTGCACAGATTGTGTGCTTGAGGAGGCGAAATAGCTGTTTATTTCTGTAAGAACACCATGATCTTTGAATAATTCGAGCAGCAAAATTTCGATCAATTCTAAATATGACAGAGTAGAAATCAGCTGATACATGTTGGACATTATTAATTGTATCAACATGAACGTCAGGTTGAGAGATTTACATAGCATAGACAATGAAATGTTTTAATCTATCTGGTACAATTAAAGATGTTTTCTTTTATTCAATGAATGGGATATTAATATCACAGAAGGCCAGTGTGTACTGTCCATCCCTAATTGCCCCATGGAAAGACAGTGGTGATCAATCTCCTTGAACCACTATCGTCCATGTGATACATCCGCAGTACCATTGGGTCAGGGAGTGGGCAAGTAGGAATCCAGGATTTTAGCAGAGAAGGAACAGTGAAAACTTTCCAAATCAGGATGGTGTGTGACTAGGGGGGATCTTGCAGGTGGTAGTATATCATGTGCCTGCTGTCCTTGTTTTAGATGATAGAGGTTGCATATTAAAAGGTATTGTCAAAGGAGCCTCAGCAAGTCACTGCAGCATGTCCTGTAGATGGCACACATTGCTTCGACTCTGTACCAGTGCTTGAGGAAATTAATAATTAAAGTTGTGAATAGTGTGTCAATCAAGCTTTGCTTTTACATTGAGTTTCTTTTGTGTTGTTGCAACTGCACTCATTCAGGCAAGATTTCATTATTAATTTGTCCTTGCCGTAATCACGTCACCTCCTTTTCTATTGCATTAGTCGCAGCCGCAGGATTATTGTTTCTTTTGCTTTGACCTTTAAAACATATTGCAAGAGCCAAGCTGAAAAGGAAAATGTAAATGGCAAAACATACACATGGTAGAGAAAATAGAAATGTCAGTTAATTATACTTATGTTTATTAAGGCTGTATAGATCACTGTTAATAACATAAATATTGATTTACTCGTTATAGTGTGGACTGGAAATATACAAAGCTGTCTGGCTGAAGGAATCACTCATTCCCCTGAATGCAGTTTAAACATTCAACATCATACTCCAACAAGAGTGGAATTGCAGATCAGTATGCGTGCTGATTAGATTAGATTCCCTACAGGCCCTTCAGCCCAACAAATCCACTCCAACGAGTAACCCACCCACACCCATTCCCCTACCTTGTATTTATCCCTGACTAATACACCTAACACAATGGGCAATTTAGAATGGCCAATCCACCTGACCTGCACATCTTTGGACTGTTGCAGGAAACACCCGGAGGAAACCCATGCAGACACGGGGAGAACGTGCAAACTCCACACAACAGTTATTCAAGGCAGGAATTGAACCCGGTCCCTGGCACTGTGAGGTAGCAATGCAAACCACTGAGCCACCATGCCATCCCTTTATTGATATATGTCTTTCCACTCCATTCCAATAAGTGTGTCAGCTGCGATTCCATTGAGGAGTTGCTGCACTTTCAGAGCTATCATTTGTGAATGAGATATTACATTGAGACCCAATTACCTGCTCGGGCTGTTCTTCAAAGAAGGGTAAGGAAATTATCCCTTGTTCCTCATCAATATTTATTCCCTCAATCAATATCATGAAAATAGATGATCTGGTCATTATCTCATTGGTCTATGAGGGAGTTTGATGTGTGTGAATTGGCTGCCTTGTTTTCTATATTGGAAAGGTTGGTTCCAAATGCTTCATTTGCGGTACTGTGCTTTGAAACTTCTGGTAGTCTTGGAAGTTGTTCTTTTCTTACGAAATAGAATTACATCATTCCATGAGGCCATTTAGCTTTCATAAAGAGTTCATGAACTTCAGACCTGAACTACAGGTCCCAATGCGGTGAGTTATGGTGCTCTTATGAGGTAGTTATAGAGTCAAAGTCACACAGCACTGAAACAGACCCTTCAGTCCAACTCATCCATTCCTACCAAATATCCTAAATTAATCTTGTTTCATTTGGCAGCATTTGAACCATATCCCTCTAAACCCTTCCTATTCATAACCTATCCAGTTGCCTTTAAATGTTGTAATTCTACTAGTCTCCAGGACCTCCTCTGGCAGCTCATTCCATACACGCACCGCTCTCTGCATGTGAAAAAGTTACCTCTCAGGTCCTTTTAAAATCTTTCCCCTTTCACCTATGCCCTCTAGTTTGGACTCCTCCATTCTAGGAGAAAGTGAGAACTGCAGATGCGGGAAAAGCACAATAGGTCAGGCAGCTTCCGAAGAGCAGGAGAATTGACATTTTGGGCGTAAGCCTGATAAAGCCTGCTCCTCGGATGTTGCCTGACCTGCTGTGTGTTTCCAGCGCCACACCTTTCGACTCTCTCCCTCATCCTAGGAAAAAGACCTTGGCTATTTGCCCCATCCATGTCCTTCATGATTTTATAAACCTGTCTTAAGGTCATGCTTCAGCCTCTGACACTCCAAGTGAAAATATCCTCAGCTTATTCAGCCTCTCCATATACCTTAAACCCTCCAATACTGGCAACATCTGTGTAAATCTTTTCTGCACCCTCCAATTCTGGCAACATCCTTGTAAATCTTTTCTGCAACTTTTCAAGTTCCACAGCATCCTTCGTATAGAAGGGAGACCAGAATTGTATGCAGTATTCTAAAAGTAGCCTCACCAATATCCTATCCAGCCACAACATAATGTACTCACTCCTATACTCAATGCACTGACCAATAAAGGCAAGCGTGCCAAACACCTTCTTCACCACCCTGTCTACCTGCGATTCCACTTTCAAGAAACAATGCACCTGCACCCCTAAGTCTCTTTGTTCCACTACACTACCTAGGGCTCTACCATTAACTGTGTAAGTCCTGCGCTGTTTTCCCTCCCAAAATGCGACACTTCACAATTATCTAAATTAAACTCTCGATGCCATTCCTCAGCCAATGACCGATTTGATCAAGGTCTGAGATAATCTTCTTCACTATCCATCCTATTTTGGTATCATCTACAAACATACTAACCATACCTCCTATATCACATTCAAATCATTTATATAAATGATGAAAAGCAGTGAACCCAGCACCGAACCTTGTGGCACATTGCTGGTCACAGGCTTCCAGTCTGAAAAGCAAACCTCCACCACCACCCTCTGTCTCCTACCTTTAAGCCAATTTAGTATCCAGTTGGCTAGCTCCCCTTGGATCCCATGTGATCTAAGCTTACAAACCAGTCTATCTTGCAGAATATTCTTGAACACTTTGCTGAAGTCCATATAGACGATGTCTACCACTCTGCCTTCATCAATCTTCTTTGCCACCTCTTCAGAAAACTCAATCAAGTTGGTGAGCCATGATTTCCCAAGCGCAAACCATATTGACTATTCCTAATCAGTCCTTGACTATTCCTAATCAGTCCTTGCCTTTCCAAATACATATAAACCCTGTCCAACAACTCCCTTCCAACAACTTACCCACTACAGACATAAGGCTCACTAGTCTATAGTTCCCTGACTTTTCCTTACAGCCTTCCTTAAATAATGGCACCACATTAGCCACTTCCAGTCAGTCTTCTGGCACCTCAACTGGAGCTGTCGATGATCCAAGTATCACAGCAAGAGGCTCAGCAATCTCTTCTATAGCTTTGTACAAAGTTCTGAGAAATACCTGATCAGGTCCTGGGCACCTATCTGTCTTTATGCATTTTAAGACCTGCAACACCTCCACTTCTGACATCGCTATTTATGCCGCTAAGTTCCCGAGCTTCCATGTCCTTTTCCACAGTAAATACTGATGTGAAATATTTGTTTTGCTATTCACCCATTTTTCTGAGGAAGGAACAGCTTATGCTTGAGCTGGTTCACTAGCAGAACAATACGTTGGTGAGATAATCTATTTTCTTGGTCTTGCCCTGTTCTTTTTCTCTCCCAAAGTCCTGGTTGTGAAATTTGCTTCACTTTCCTCATATTCCTGTACTAACCTGCCTATTCTCCTTTGCAATTCACATGTCCTCTGTAACTCATCATGTACTTAATTTTTAATTGTTTTAATTAGATGATTAATATAATTTTTCTCATGTAACTACCTGAAAATTTTCAATTTTGTGCTCTAAACAATCCAATTTCCTCTCATTCATGTATGTTTTTTGTTTGCTTCTCCTTTACTCTGTTCCTTTTAAGATGATACCCATTTGTAGCATTCAACAATATTCTGGCAAAGGATCACATCCATCTGAGCACTATATCTGGGGAAGGATTTTTAACTTTGTACTGAATGTAGCATGGATTTACCAAAATGGATGCCAGGGACTGAATTACAAGGACAGGTTGTATAAATTAGAATTGTATTCCCTGGAATTTAGAAGATATGGGGGTGATTAAGTCCATATTTTCAAGATCTTAAGGGGGACAGACAAGATCGATAGTTAGAACCTATTTTGCTGGCTGGGGAATCTGGAGACTAGGGGACATTGCTGAAAAATTACAGCCAGATCTTTCAGCAGGGAAGTGACAAAACAGGGATAGGTGATTTGTCATTACAAGCAAACCCACAAATATATGTTTTTCACAGTGTGAGAGACAAGTGTTTTTGTATTAGCCCAAATATTTATTTATTCTCTTCTGGTAATCTATTGATGTTTTTTATGTTAAGCATAGAATAATCCAAGAAAAAAGCTTATGAACCAAAGTAAATTGGTATTGGAAAATACTTGTGGATTACTTACATATCTGATTCACATGATTGATCATATGCTGTTGTTTCTTCATTATTCTGAAATAAGTAATCATTTTGTGGAGATGGATACAGACGAGGTGAACGTTTATTTTCCAAGATAATAGGATTCATTATTATCATGTCAAAATCATTCTAAAGAGATAAAAACAAGTTAAAGCAATTATCTCATAGTTACAGTCAGCATCATTTTTAAATAATACATTTAGAAAGTATTTGAGAGTCAAAAAGCTGTATCAGTACTGTGTAATAACTAGGCACTGAATTATTTTCATACTGCATTGCATTTCACAAGAGAAACTTCTTATGTTAGAATAAATCATCTTTCAATTACAGTATGTCAAAGATGTGTTCATTTAAGTATGTTTTTTCTATAATACATCCTGGTATTAATAATTCATCAAAAATAACAGGTACAAATCATCTAGAGTCAATTATTGCTTGCAATTTGGTGGTTAATTAAAAGTAGATTACTCTTAAAATGTTTGAGGAAAATGTGAATTTGTTGTTCAGCATTTACCAATAATTTTACTAAATTGAAGAGTTTCTGTGAACTTCATACCAAGAGAGGTAATTATCATTTATACTTGTTATCTTCTATTAGGAATAAGGCAATCCATTATGGCAAATTCATGATGTACAATAGTTTACAGATTTTCTGAATTAGAATAGCAAAAGCAAAGGCAGAATGCTAAATGGTGCATTCTTTAATATTTTCTATTCTACAAGTCCATCTCACCCAAATATCCTTTGTACAGGGATCACAGAAGCAGAATCTTATTGGAGATGACATTTTTGACAAGGCTTAACTGGAAAAAGATTAGAGTGGTGCTGGAAATGTACAGCAGATCAGGCAGCATCCAAGGAGCCCTTCATCAGGAATGAGGCTGGAAGTCTCAAGGATGGACAGATAAATGGGAGGGGATGGGGCTGGGGAGTAGGTAGCTGGGAGTGCAGGAGGTTGATGGAGGTGAGGGTAAAGGTGATAGGTCGGAGATGGGGGTGGAGCGGATAGGTGGGAAGGAAGATTGACAGGCGGGACAGGTCATGAGGATGGTGCAGAGTTGGAAGTTTGGAACTGGGGTAAGGTGGGGGGAAGGGAAATGAGGAAACTGGTGAAGTCCACATTGATGCCCTGGGATTGAAGTGTTCCAAGACAGAAGATGAGGCGTTCTTCCTCCAGGCATCGGCTGGTGAGGGAGTGGCGGTGGAAGAGGCCCAGGACCTGCATGTCCTCAGCAGAGTGGAAGGGGGTGTTGAAATGTTTGGCCACGGGATGGTGGGTTGATTGGCGTGGGTGTAACGGAGATGTTCCCTGAAGCATTCTGCAAAAAGGTGTCCAGTCTCCCCAATGTAAAGGAGAGTGCACTTCCCCAAATGTCATTTATTGTATCCGTTGCACCCGATGCAGTCTCCTGTGCGATCCCGCATTATAAGAAAATCACGTAATAGCAGCACCGTTTAAAGCAATGGAACGGGAATCGTGTTACAGTCAATACATGTAAGGAAAGTTCACATTCTACAAATAATGGTGTAAATTCTTCAATCACCTTACAGCCAATTCGCATTGAAGAAACCGACTATACTGATACCAGGTTAAGTAATGTGGTAAACAATGAGAAATATAACTGACATATGTAAACCATGCTAGGTTTGTGGAATGGGGAGACATGTGATATGTATAATTTAATGTTACATTAGCAATTTTTAAAATATTTATTCATTTGTGATATGAGAGTAGTGTTGGCAAAAGTAGGATTTAATGCCCATCCCTAATTCCGATGGTAGAAATGAGGTACTGCAATCTATCTGGTGTTACATACGCCCACACTTGTTTCTACATCAGTTTGATACAACAGAGTCTCTTGCTAGGCCATTTCAGATGGAAGTTAAGATTCAACTGAATTGTTATTGGTCTGGTGTCACGTGCATAATCCCTGCCCTGAAGCACATTATAGAAGCAGATGGATTTTTATGATGATCCAGTATGAGCTGAAATTCTAGATTAATTCATTAACTGAATTTAATCCCCCACAACCACCATGGTGGAATTTGAACAATAGACTCCAGAGAATTGTCTAGACCACTGGGTCACCAGCATAGTATGCTACTGTTACCAATAATATAGTTTGGAAGGATAAAAGACGAAAGGTGCAGATGAACAAATAATTTAAGGATTAAAATATAGAATTTCCTTAAAGTGAATTAGTACATTAAAAATACCAACTGCATTTTGGATTTTGTTTTGAGAAGTATAAAAGGTGGAGAAGTGGTGATAAGTTTGCAGATTAGACCAGGCTCACCACAATCCGCAGTTCTGGGAGTCTCATTGCAAATTATATTTAAATCTAAAAATCACACAACACCAGGTTATAGTCCACCAGGTTTAATTGGAAGTACACGAGCTTTCGGAGTGACGCTCCTTCATTAGGACAATCACCTGAAGGAGCGTCACTCCGAAAGCTAGTGTGCTTCCAATTAAACCTGTTGGACTATAACCTGGTGTTGTGTGATTTTTAACTTTGTACACCCCAGTCCAACACCGGCATCTCCAAATCATAGATTTAAATCCACATTCATCTTAATCTAAGTTCATCAGGATGATGCTATAGCTTAAGGAGTTAGTGTTTTCTCTGTTTTGAAATGATCATACTAAGAGGACACATAAGAGGTCTTTAAGTGTTCAGAATTTGTTTCCTCTACTTGGGTTTCCAGTGATGAGGGACTATTCATTTAAAATTGTGACTGAAAATACAAGAGGGTCCCAGAGAAATTCCTTTCCAGAGAATTTTTGTAGCATCTAATGTTTTGCCACCAGGAGTGATTGAGGTAAAATCCATTGTGAAATTCTTCAGGGAAACTGGATAAGTATTTGAGGTGGTGGGACAATCGAGCTCGGGGAAGAAAGCTAGCAAAGAGACAATCCAGACATCATAGGCTAAACTACCTCTTTTGTCATGTAAACTTCATGATTCTATTTACTAACATTTCACATAATTTCAAAATTAAAACAAATATTGTGTGGAACAACACTTAAGGCTAATCTGAAAATATTAACAATTATCTGAAGTTAAAGTACAGTAGTTGTAGGTGTTGGGACATGGAGTTATCTGTTCTGACATGCGGGCTGCGTGCCTGTTGGACTATAGCCTGGTGTTCTGTGATTTTTAACTTTGTCTACCCCAGTCCAACACCGGCAGCTCTACACCATTATAAAAGGAAGATGGCATTAGGTTGCCCTTAATTCTGTGTGATGCTAGTGAAAGGTAAGCCATGTCTTCATATTCTGCACCAATCTTTAAGTGCCCTAAAAGAGGAATAGTGAAAATAAATTGTGAAGGTGTAAAGTTTGTACCACCCTCGAACCTGAAAAGTGTCACTAAGTGGTCATGTTGTTTGCTGTTTCACAATTACTACGATCCAGCTTTATTTCCCCAAACATTAACATTTCAGACTAACCTTAATGTAGCTCCATCACTGAGACACAAGTCCTCACCAGCTGGACAGGGCTTTGCCAGTGAATGGACCCCCTCCCTTTCCTCCCAGGGTTTGTCTCCTTCCCTTCTTCCTTCGCAATTACTAATTCTACACAATTAAATAAAATTAAAAAGGACGACACCACCTGGGAGGTGAAACAAGCCGATTACATGTTTCAAACAAAATTGTTCTCGACTCCGGGAGACTGCGAACGGTGGCGACAGATCCTGAACCCGGAGTGATCCTGAACCCGGAATGATCCTGAACCTGATCCCGGAGTGATCCAGAACCCGATCCCGGAGTGATCCAGAACCCGGAGTGATCCAGAACCCGGAGTGATCCTGAACCTGATCCTGAACCCGGAGTGATCCTGAACCTGAACCCGGATTGATCCTGAACCTGATCCCGGAGTGATCCTGAACCCGATCCCGGAGTGATCCTGAACCCAGAGTGATCCTGAACCTGATCCCGGAGTGATCCTGAACCCGGAGTGATCCTGATCCTGAACCCGATCCCGGAGTGATCCTGAACCTGAATCTGTTCCCGGAGTGATCCTGAACCCGATCCCGGAGTGATCCTGAACCTGAACCTGATCCCGGAGTGATCCTGAAGCGAGTCTCCCTCCCGGGGCCCGGAAACCAGTGAGAGCGTCGCCGTTACCAGGCAACAGGAGAAAAGCGTGAAGAAGGTAAAAGGACAGAGAGGGAGAAATAGAACAATAACAGAAATCACCCGAAAGGTTAACCCTGATTCCTCTCACAGATACTGCCAGACCGCGGTGCTTCTTCCTCAATTTCTGTTCTTGTATCAGATTTCCAACATCTACGGTTCTGTGTTTTATTTGAGAGATAAACAGAAATAGGAGGGAAGAGAAAGGGAGGGTGAGTGAGGGAGAGGAAGGGGGAGAGTGATGGGGAAAGAGAGAGAGGGGAGGGTGGGGGAGTGTGAGGGAGAGGGAAGAGAGTGAGATGGGGAGGGAGAGAGTGAGAGGGAGAAAGTGAGAGGGAGTCAGAGGGGGGAGAGAGAGAAAGTGAGAGAGGAAAGGGAGATTGAGAGAGGAGAGAGTGAGCGAGGGGGGAGAGGGATATTGAGAGGGAGAGAAGGTAAGTGAGAGGGTGTGGGGGCAAGAATGTGAGAGAGGTGTAGAGAGTGAGGGGGAGAGGGTAAGAGATGGAGATTGAGGGGGAGATGGTGAATGGGAGGGAAAGGGTGAGTGAGAGGGGATGGGGAAAGAGAGTGAGTGAGGGGCAAAAGGGCGAGCGAGAGGGGAGTGTAAGGGGGAAGAGGGTGAGTGAGAGAGGGAGAGTGAGAAAAGGTGTGGGGGGAGAGTATGTGAGCGGGAGGGTTTGAGGGAGGGAGAGAGTAAGAAGGGGAGAGTGTGAGCAGGAGGTGAGTGAGAAGGGGAGAGGGTGACAGAAGAGGGAGTGAGAACGTGAGTGAGGGGAGACAGTGAGAAGGGGAGTGTGTGATTGTGAGGGTGAAAGAGATGGAGATGGTGAATGAGAGGGAGAAGGTGAGAGAGAGTAAAGCAGTAAGGGTGTAACAGAGGGGACATAGAGAAGAGAGGAAAGCGTATTCGTCCTGGGGCTGATTGATGGCTGTTCTCAATATTTTCTTCTCGAGTTCGATTGTAACTATGTCAAAACGTGTGGGTGCTGGAAAAGTACAGCAGGTCAGGCAGCATCCGAGGAGCAGGAGAGTTAACATTTCAACCATAAACTACGTCTCCTGGAGCATTGGTCAGGGAAATTCTGCATGAACAACTATTCATTTGTAATTTTCGAAAAAAAATTGGGAAAACGGATAAAATCAGTGTGACACGTTTCATTGAATTAACTCCGCAAGAATACCTTTAACACATTTAAAAATAAAAGTAAAAAATTCATTGTCTCCAACATCCAGAACAGAAAGTTAATCAATTCATTGAGTCGTTTTGGCTTGATATTATCCTAAGGATTTCATTCAGGATTAGATCTGGCACTTTTATTTTCAACCTTCCACAACTAATCATCTTTCCACATTTTCTGAAAGAACTGATGACATTTATGCATTAATAGCATGCCATGATTTGGTGCCAAAACATAAGGAGTGGGGCGGGGGCAGCAGCAAGCAAATTTCCACTTATAATGATTTTACACCGTCAGTCAACTATCTACCTATTCCATTCAGCACAAACATGACGCTTGAATGGCTTGTTGAGGCACTCATCTCAAGGTTAAACTACACTCATTTGTCCCTGTGCTTTAAATGCAACTTGGATGTTATTTGTTCACAGGTGTTACTTTATCCATCTGTTACATGAATGCTACATCCCACACACGATTAATTGTGTTCTTTGCTTAGCCCACTGACACATTTTCCAAAAAAGAGCAAATAGAAGAGTTCACACAGTACATCTCAAGCATTGCAATACTCAAATTGATGTGTTTAATTGCAGTATTATTAAATGTTGTTGAATGAACAGCACCTGTTTGGAACGCGGAACTTACCAAGGAGCAAGTAGATAAGCTCAAAGGCATTCGGAACCTAGAACCAAAAATGATCTTGAGTAACGAACCAAATCAACTTGAACATAAACAGATAGTACTGTATCCCCATTGAAAGGCAATAAAAGGTCTGCGTAGACTTCTTCAGAAAACTCTCAAAATCCCACCTCCACTGCTACCATTTCTTGCTCCAACCACACAAAGTAAATGAGCAAAAAAATTAGATAGAAAATACACTTTCGCAAACAAGACATATATCAAATAGACAAGACAGCTCCTTGCTTTATAAAATTCACATATTATGCAAATAATTGAAATTGAATGAACTGAATTTTACAATGTGTGATCTATGATTATTAATACAAAATGCAGATTTTTCATTTTTATTCTGTAAATTATGCAACATATTGCAAATATTTATACACTGAAATAATCATATACAATCTTTCAATATTTTATTTTAAATATTACCTATCACAATGATACAAAGATTACTTGTTTTAATTGTATTGTCATCACAATTTGGCAACTACCACCGTGAGGAATATCAATAACCAAATTATTATTACTTCACCTCTCTCTATCCAATCATCATGGAAATGTACAAAATCTCCTGAAGAGAACTTTATTTTTAGTATGATTTATATTCGAAACTTACTTTTGATTTTAATTTCATTCCATTGGCCAGAACTGCCCCACATCCTGTTTTGCATGCTGTTATTTTCGCTTGAACTGTTTTTGCATCTTTTTATTCCATTGCTCGATTACTGGGCATATCTTAATAATGTGACAATAACACCCCAGTTTCTGTTGCTCTCCGACAAAAAATATACTGGAAATTGGTAACTTCGATTTCCAGAGTTGAGAGTGTGGTGCTGGAAAAGCACAACTGGTCAGGCAGCATCTGAGAAGCATGAAAATCAACATTTTGGCCATAAGCACTTCATCCAGAAATCCTCAAAAATATGGTTAATATCTTAAGACAATAGGTACAGGAGTAGGCCATTCTGCCCTTCGAGCCTGCACCACCATTCAATATGATCATGGCTGATCATCCTTAATTAGTATCCTGTTCCTGCCTTATCTCCATAACCCTTGATTCTACTATCCTTGAGAGCTCTATCCAACTCTTTCTTAAATGAATCCAGAGACTGGGCCTCCACTGCCCTGGGGCAGAGCATTCCACACAGCCACCACTCTCTGGGTGAAGAAGTTTCTCCTCATCTCTGTCCTAAATGGTCTACCCCGTATTTTTAAGGTGTGTCCTCTGGTTCGGCACTCACCCATCAGCGGAAACATGTTTCCTGCCTCCAGAGTGTCCAATCCTTTAATAATCTTGTATGTCTCAATCAGATCCCCTCTCAGTCTTCTAAACTCAAGAGTATACAAGCCCAATTGCTCCAGTCTTTCAGCGTAAGGTTGTCCCACCATTCCAGGAATTGACCTCGTGAACCTACGCTGCACTCCCTCAATAGCCAGAATGTCTTTCCTCAAATTTGGAGACCAGAACTGCACACAATACTCCAGGTGTGGTCTCACCAGGGCCCTGTACAGCTGCAGAAGAACCTCTTTGCTTCTATACTCAATCCCTCTTGTTATGAAGGCTAGCATGCTATTAGCCTTCTTCACTACCTGCATGCTTACCTTCATTGACTGGTGTACAAAAAGACCCAGATCTCTTTGTACTGCCCTTTACCTAAATTGATTCCATTCAGGTAGTAATCTACCTTCCTGTTCTTGCTACCAAAGTGGATAACCATACATTTATCCACATTAAACTGCATCTGCCATGCATCTTACCACTTACCTAACCTGTCCAGGTCACCCTGTAATCTCCTAACATCTTGCTCACATTTCACTCTGCCACCCAACTTAGTATCATCAGCAAATTTGCTAATGTTATTACTAATACCATCTTCTATATCATTAACATATATTGTAAAAAGCTGCGGTCCTAGCACTGATCCCTGTGGTACCCTACTGGTCATTGCCTGCCATTCCGAAATGGAGCCGTTTATCACTACTCTTTGTTTCCTGACAGCCAATCAACTTTCAATCCAAGTTAGTATTTTGCCCCCAATACCATGCGCCCTAATTTTGCTCACTAACCTCTTATGTGGGACTTTATCAAAAGCTTTCTGAAAGTCCAGTGGGCGGTACGGTGGCACAGTGGTTAGCACTGCTGCCTCACAGCGCCAGAGACCCGGGTTCAATTCCTGCCTCAGGCGACTGACTGTGTGGAGTTTGCACTTTCTCACCGTGTCTGCGTGGGTTTCCTCCGGGTGCTCCAGTTTCCTCCCACAGTCCAAAGATGTGCAGGTCAGGTGAATTGGCTATGCTAAATTGCCCGTAGTGTTAGGTTAGGGGTATGGGTGGGTTGCGCTTCGGCAGGGTGGTGTGGACTTGTTGGGCCGAAGGGCCTGTTACCACACTGTAAGTAATCTAATCTAAAAAATCCGGGTACACTACATCTACTGGATCTCCCTCATCCATCTTCAGAGTTATATCCTCAAAAAAAAATCTTGTTTGATGGAAGCGTCCCATTTGACAGCAACACCTCTGCCCTACTGAACAAACATCAACAGGATATTGTCCGGTATTTTGTCCCCCCTTTCCAGGTCTTTTAGTTGCCCAAGTGATCGTGATCTTGTGCTGCAATACTGAACATTTTCACAACATAAAGCAGTCATAGCAACTCAACATTACTCTGAAATCTTTACTGGTCTTTTTGTTTATTTTGGTCCACTTAAGTGCACATAGGTACATTGTACTTCTGGGATAATGCAATCATTTTAAGGATTTTCAAGGACCCATTCTAATACAAATTTCTCAACAGTAGGCCAATAGTTGGTCCACGTTCACATATTGCATTTGTTCTTGGGAATTTTCTTCAGGACGAATTTTTTTCTTCCATTCTCACACCACATTTTCAGTAACACCACATGACCTCTCTCACTGTAGCACAGTTCTGTGATGAGAAATCAGCTTTGCGTTTCATCCATTTTGCATGAGGACTCAGTTCTGTTGATCATTCACCATGCATAAACTGCTATTGTGGTTACACATTCACTTGCACGCACCTTCTTGGCAAAACAACCCATATTGACTCCTTGCACAAATTTATTAAATAAGTAAAGCATGTTTATTTGGAGGCACAAAACAAAGGCCAATTCCAAATGCAAATATAGTATTTCCTAGCAGAGAAATTCAGTTATGGCAGGTTGATTGATACATACCTATGATATATGATGTTGAAATCATGTGAAATCAAATTTCTCTGTGTTAACAGGTCATTTACTATCATAGCTTTGGCTACAGCTCCTTAACTCCAGGTAACAATTATGATTGATTCCTGAATTTGATCTATCAATAAGGGATTTCAGGTTTATTAATTACCAGATAATGCAACAGTCCTTGCAGCTAAATACTTGGGTTATACTACAGAGCTACGTATATTTCTCAATAAGAATCAAGTATTACAAGATTGCACCAGTAGCTTTTATAAATCCTGAATCATTTGAATTAGCTTTATCACATTCTCATATATACGGATTTCAGTCATGCCTTCAATTAATAAGTCATATTTACTCATTAATATTTTCAACAATGCTGCTAAAATCAGTTCAAGCACATTGCAAATATTTTACATCACAAAAGCTTCCAGTGCAGATTAATGCATGTTAAAAGTGTAAAATGTATGTTTAAATTCTTCTTCTTGAAGGTATGATGCAGGTTTGTTGATGCTACAGTTTATAATATACTAAGAAATCAGTTGGCTGTGTATTCCATAGCTTCATGAACAATTTTATATAAGTTTACACTCAATATATTCAGAGGGTTTTAAGCTGTAGCTCTTGATCATTCTATTTCTATTCCACAACAGCTGGACTCCTCATCCACATACATCTGCTAGCTTGAATAAGAATTCAAAGATAACATTTTAAATAAAATAAAATGCATAAAACTTGTATAAACCATGTTTAATTGTAACTTTTTTCCTTGCATCAACCTGGTTCAGTTGGTATTCTCTTGATATATATATATATATATATATATATATATATGAGAAAGTTGTATATTCCAAACACAGGCCTAAACTTGGGCACACAATTCAAAGTAACACCAAGTGAAGCCATATTGTTGGAAGTTGTGTTCTTTAAGGCCTATGTTAAAATGATCTGTGGATGCAATATTCAAAAGAGCAGTTGGGTTTCCAAACTGTTTTGATCAGCACCCTTTCCTCAACTGTCACCAATGAGACAAGGTAACTGTTCAATTGCTTTTCATAACAAATCATTTCACTTCATAAGTAGTTCTTTACATGAGAAATATTTTGGAATATCTGAGAGATTGAAAAGTTCAAAATAATTCAGTTTCTGATTCTAAAATCTGATAACTTTTAAAAATTCAATCATGAGATGTGGGCATCATTGGCTGGGCCACTATTTATTGTCCGGGCCACTATTTATTGTCCATTCTTAGTTGCTCTTCATAAGGTGGTGGCGAGCTGCTACCTGAACTGCTGCAGTCCATTTGCTAAAGATAGACCCATAATGCATTTAAAGAGAGAATTCCAGGATTTTGACTCAGCAATAGTGAAGGAACAACATATACATTTCCGAGTCAGGATGGTGAGTGGCTTGGAGAGGAGCTTGCAGGTGGTGATGTTCCTTATGTCTGCTGCCCTTGTCCTTCTAAATGGAAGAGGTCGTGGGTGTGGAAGATGCAGTTTAAAGAGCCTTGGTGAATTTCTACAGTGTATCTTTTAGGCGATATACACTGCTGCTACTGAGATTGGTGCTGGAGGGAGTGGATGCTTGTGAACATAGTGCCTATCAAACATGTTAACTTTGTCCTGGACAGTGTCAAGCTTTTTGAGCATTCTTGAAATTGCATTCATCAGGCAAGTGGGAGAATTCAATCACACTAATGATGTGCCTCGCAGATGGTGGACTGGCTATAGGGGGTAAAGAGGTGAGTTGCTCACTGCAGGATACCCAGTTTCTTCCCTGCTGTTGTAACCACTGTAGTTATATGGCTAGTCCAGTTGAGTTTCTGGTCAATGGAACCCCCTAGCATGTTGATAGTGGGGATTCAGTTAGGGCAATGTCATTGAATGTTAAGGAATGATAGTAAGATTTCTGTGTATGGTAGCTAAAATGTGCACCTGAACATTTTCTCTTTTGCGAGTTGGAATGCTAATTAGTACCTAAGTTGAAACAGCAGAGGACGTAGATGACTGCTTTAAGCTTGTGTAGTCTCTCACCACATAGGGCTACATTTTACTTTTGGATGTCGTTTTGCTCGCTGAGCTGAAAGGTTCATTTCCAGACATTTCGTAACCCTACTAGATAACATCTTCAGTGGGCCTCAGGTGAAGCACCGCTGAAAATTCCTGCTTTCAATTTATATGTTTGGGTTTCTTTGGGTTGGTGATGTCATTTCCTCTGGTGAAGTCACTTCCGGTTCCTTTTCTCAGTGGGTGGTAGATGGGGTCCAACTCTGTGTTTGTTGATGGAGTTTCGGTTGGAATGCCATGTTTCGAGGAATTCTCGTGAGTGTCTTGTTTAGTTTGTCCTAGGATGGATGTATTATCCCGGTCGAAGTGGTGTCCTTCCTCATCCGTATATAAGGATACTAGTGAGAGAGAGTAATGTCTTTTTGTGGCTAGTTGGTGTTCATGTATCCTGGTGGCTAGTTTTCTGCCTGTTTGTACAATGTAGTGTTTGTGACAGCCCTTGCACGGTATTTTGTAAGTGACATTAGTTTTGCTTGTTGCCTGTATAGGGTTTTTCAAGTTCATTAGCTGCTGTTTTAGTGTGTTGGTGGGTTTGTAGGTTACCATGATGTCAAGGGGTCTGAGTAGTCTGGCAGTCATTTTTGAGATGTCTTTGATGTAGGGGAGAGTGGCTAGGGTTTCTGGATGTGTTTTGTCTGCTTGTTTACGTTTGTTGCTGAGAAATTGGCGGATTGTGTTTATTGGGTACCCATTTTTTTTTTTAATACACTGTCTAGGTGATTTTCCTCTCCTCTGCGTAGTTCCTTTGTGCTGCAGTGTGTTGGCTCATTGAAATAATGTTCTGATGCAGCTTCGTTTGTGGGTGTTGGGATGATTACTTCTGTAGTTCAATATTTGGTCCGTATGTATTGTTTTCCTGTAGACACTGGTTTGAAGTTCCCCATTGGCTGTTCGCTCTACTGTGACATCTAGAAATGGCAGTTTGTTGTTGTTTTTCTCCTCTTTAGTGAACTTTATGCCAGTAAGGATATTATTGATGGTCTTGAAGGTTTCCTCTAATTTGTTTTGTTTTGTGATGACAAAGGTGTCATCCACGTAGTGGACCCAAATTTTGGGTTGGATAGTTGGCAGAGCTGTTTGTTCAAGTCTCTGCATTACTGCCTCTGCTAAGAATTCTGATATCGGAAATCCCATATTGTTTATTTATTGTCATCACTAAATAAAACAAATTAGAGAAAACCTACAAGACCATCAATAATATCCTTACTGGCATAAAATTCACTAAAGAGGAGGAAAACAACAACAAACTGCCATTTCTAGATGTCACAGTAGAGCGAACAGCCAATGGGGAACTTCAAACCAGTGTCTACAGGAAAACACATACAGACCAAATATTGAACTACAGAAGCAATCATCCCAACACCCACAAACAAAGCTGCATCAGAACATTATTTCACTGAGCCAACACACACTGCAGCACAGAGGAACTACGCAGAGCAGAGGAAAATCATCTAGACAGTGTATTAAAAAAGAATGGGTACCCAATAAACACAGTCCGCCAATTTCTCAGCAACAAACGTAAACAAGCAGACAAAACACGTCCAGAAACCCAAGCCACTCTCCCCTACATCAAAGACATCTCAAAAATGACTGCCAGACTACTCAGACCCCTTGGCATCATGGTAACCCACAAACCCACCAACACACTAAAACAGCAGCTAATGAACTTGAAAAACCCTATACAGACAACAAGCAAAACTAATGTCACTTACAAAATACCATGCAAGGGCTGTCACAAACACTACATTGTACAAACAGGCACAAAAATAGCCACCAGGATACATGAACACCAACTAGCCACAAAAAGACATGACCCTCTCTCACTAATATCCTTCCATACGGATGAGGAAGGACACCACTTCAACTGGGACAACACATCCATCCTAGGACAAGCCAAATAAAGACACGCACGAGAATCCCTAGAAGCACAACATTCCAACCAGAACTCTATCAACAAACACATTGAGTTAGACCCCATCTACCACGCCTGAGAAAAGGAACAGGAAGTGACTTCACCACAGGAAATGACTTCACTACAGGAAATAACATCACCAACCCAAAGAAACCCAAACGTATAAATAGAAAGCAGGAATTTTCAGCGGTGCTTCGCCTGAGGCCCACTAAAGATGTTATCTAGTAGAGTGATGAAACGGTCTGGAAATGAACCTTAAAGCTCACTGAGCAAACCTACATACAAAACCTCAACCTATGCTACAAACCTTCTCAAAACTCGCTAAGTTTTACATATAGCTTTGTGAAGTAGGGGATCGTACAGCACTTCTAAAGTGGTAGCCCTGCATCCAAACAGGTTATTGTGGATGTGCAGATTGAAATTAGAATTGAAATTTGCATCAACACTGGTTTAGAGGAAGAATTGCTGGAAAGTTTGTTCAGCTACAACAAAGTGTTGAAATTGATGGCCTTCATAATATTAATATGAATGCTAATCTGAATAATTATTGTATGAGGCTCAATTAAGACTGAAAACTATAGGTAGAAGAAAATTAACTGGTGCAGGTATTACTCATTTACACTACAGAATACACTTCATTTTGCAGAATATTACTAACAATAAAGATTCATATCACAATATTTGAATTAGAAGGAAGTTGACGATAATGATATTAAAACCGCCTTGTTTTACTGGAAGGTAAGAATGATGTGAATGTTTGGTTAACCTACTGATGAGTGAAAAAAATACATTATCCTACAACATGAGGGAATAAAAAAAAAATTCATTCTGACAACACTTTTGTGCATTTATTCCCCAGTAGCTGATCCACAATAGCACCAATTAAGAAAAATAGGCAAGTTGCCACAAACCAGAAAGACAATTGGAGCATGGAGACTTATCTTAAAATAAATTGGTAAATAATCTTTTAATATATTACCATTCATTTAATTGATTAATTTAATTGTGGAAAATTACTGATGCTTTTTAGTCAAGTGTTAATTCACATAAATACACCAAGATTATATTTTGGATTAGAGGCTAAGTGTACAAATATACTGTGAAATTCTGCTGTGATATTCAAATATTGCCACTTGCTGACCCTCCAAATAGCCTTGATTGGTGTATGGCGCTTAATCAGAAGAGTAGCCAAACTGTCTCAAAAGAACGTCTCTCGACATAGTGGGCATGATGATTTGTTACTTGAAGTAAACCACCTGTACTGTAAACAAAAAATTTAAAAGTTAGTAAATAGATTATTTAATACTATTGAAGAAAAATATAAAAACATTGCAAACATTGGTTCAGTAAGTCTGAGGCACTTTCAGAGTTTAAAAGCACGTTTTTTTCTAAACATAAGCACAATCAAATTCTTCCTCATTTTAACTTTAATTTTCAATTATAGATAAATATCACAAAGAGAAATACAGGAAGTTTCAGCTATATGATTGTCCATTCATTTGAATCCCAGAATACTTTCAAAGATGGCATTAATCAGTTTTGCTGCACTGTGCACACATTGTCTCTTCAGTGCCAGATAACTTTGATAGATATTAAAGGTTTCCTAGTCCAGATGATTTCTATGTGATGTCAGAAGAAAGAATGAAAGATATACTGCCAAATTTTTATCTTGTTTCCATTATTTATTTACACTTCACTGATACTTATCCATGTTTGAAAATCTCAACCTCACAGTAGAAATAAGTGCAATCTTACCATTCATATGCCGTAGTTTCGCAGTCCAAAGAAAATTACTGCTTTTAGCATAATTCTGAATAGTAACAATCTACTTTTTTTTATTAAATATTACTTACTGATTTTAACAAGTTGTGGATTTTTCAGACAAAACAATTTGACAACAGTGAAACATTTCAGAACAATCTGAAGAAATGAGAAAAATTAGAAAATAAAACTGAAGTCTACTAAAAAAAGTTGAATGAATGGCCAGAAAGACAAATAAATTCCAAGGGGTTTAGAAAATTTTAACAATCCATTAGTAATGTCCATGATAGTGAAGAATAAGTGCAGTTCTTTAAAGCCAAATATTTACATTTTTGCAACATTTCATTATTGGAGAAAAAGTTAATTTCTTTGTCATTATTCAAGCAAACAGCTGAAATTATGCAGCAGCACAGGTGTATAGTGAAACAATAATTTAAAACATTTGAATTTTAATATTTGTAAGGTAAAGCAATCGGATTGAATTAATGAATGTTACATTTGCCTCACACTTGATTATGACCAACTTCTTAAGGAAACCTACTTTTATTTATTAAAAGTGAAACCTTTATTCATCTTCTCAAACAACAACAACCAGGATCAAAGTGCTAGCTAAAGACATTTGACATCAGAACATTCTATATAAAAAAGTCAAAGTATCAACCTCGTTTTATTAATGGTGGATTGGTTCAATTTTGATATAGCAGCCTTTCAAATAGGCATGTAACAGAACATGTTAGGTGTTTATTGAGAATCACTCTCACCTCCAAAACAGGTGGTAGAGCAAACAGAAAGAAGAAACATGAAAAATGGAAGATTTCTATTTTAATGAAGGCGAACTAGAAGGAAAATAGTACATTTAAAGTTTAAACATTAAGGACAAATACAAGATGTGGATAAGGAGGTAAGTGCTGCAAAGGTTTTTGTGTTTTTGATTAAAATTTCCCTTTAAATATTTATGTTAGTTAAAATAGACTGATAGTTGTTGCACTGACAAAACAACAAATGCTATTTGAATACCTTTAATGCAACAATAAATCAATGTGTGAACATAAAGCTTACAAGTTCATTAGCCCACCAAGAAAGTGAACCAGATGTGTGTTTCTGAAAAGCAATAGCTTCAAGACTATTGTTAAAATCCAGTTGTGTACGATTTGAGCCAATGACTAATGATTTTAGCCTGTGTCTTTAGACTACTGATCCAATAATATTAGGAGTTCACCACCACACCTCGCAAAAGTAGAAATAAAAAGCTTTTGTAAAGTACAAGTTGCAAAATTAGCATTGCATTTCCATTTATGCTATGCACCCTGATGCTTCAAAGTTGCAAATTCTCACAAGGGAGCAAAAAAACTGAATAAAAATGTGGTTTTAAAAATTCAAAGGAGTTGGTGTCAGATTCGCATACTGTAAATTGGTGAAGTTCATGTATATCAGAGAGAAAACGAAAGATAGATTTCAAAACCCAACTGGTCAATGAATGGTTTTCAAAGATGGGAATAAGTCACCCAAAACTGGGCTTGTTTACACATGACTTCATTCTTGCATTACTGGTTACCTCTTAATGCTAAGGTGGACAATACATGCTGTTAACTCATTTAAAAATGGTCACCGTTTACAATTTCACTGTTTGTGACATTGTGACTGGAACACTCACTTATGAGGTGCGGGACTTTCCAGTGTTTGAACTGGAATTCATTCTGTAATTATTCTAAGGTGAAAGATTTAAAAGGGACCTAAGTGGCAACATTTTCACGTGTGTGACATATGTATAGAACAAGCTGCCAAAGAAAGTGACGGAGACTGGTACAATTACAACATTTAAAAGGCATCTGAATAGGAAAGTACATGAATAGGAAGGGTTTAGACGGATATAGGTCAAATGCTGGCAAATGGGACTACATTAATTTAGGATATCTGATTGACATGGGTCAGTTGAACCTAAGGGTCAGTTTCCATGCTGTACATCTCTATGACTCTATAAAACAGAGGAAAAGCATAGTATATACTTGCCCTATTAAAGAATAATACATAACAAAGTTGTCTATGATGCATTATTGGAGAAAGGAATAATTATTAGAAAAAATATAAAGACCTTTTGATGTCCACAATTCTCCTGATACCAATATGGAAGCTACAACTTGAAAAAGATTCTGATTACTGATATTATTGACAACTTTTAAATTTGTTTTTCAAGTTTAAACAACTTACCAAGCAGGCTGAGTGGAACTTTTTTTTGCAGGTTCTGCAGGCTTTCTTCGGAAGCGAATAGTTAGAGCCATGGATTACTGAGAAGCAGATCATGCATTCCTCTGTTCCTTCGAATCGTTTGTCAACATTGCTCTTCCACAATGCAAGGCCTTCTATGATGCTACCATTCTATGGAAACACCACATGAAGCAATAAAACTGTATAGTTAATTAGGAATGTTCCAGAAACTACAGTAATCTCTGTCAGTAACAAGTTTTTAAACCATTTTAAATGGGGCCAAATGGCATACTCCTACTCTTGATACCACTACCAATCAATCAACTTCTCATTTTAATTGAGGTTCGTGGGAAGGACCTATCTGCTCCAATAAAGTGGGTTGGTATTTTAAACATTGTCATGAGGGTTTCATTGTTATTCAACATTTTGAATTTAACTATGGAAAGCCAAGTTTCCCGAACCTCTGAAAACTTGGCAGTTACACACAGGTGGATCGTGGAGATTCAATGTCTTTCCCCTTATATAGTGGATTCCATGTACTGGCCTGAGCCCAACATCAGAAAACACCCACCAACTACCACCCTGCCATTTCACCCAATAACATGAGACTTTTGATCCACATTCTTAGATTGCACTTCCTCACTCCAGATTGACTCATACTCTCCTGCTTTCCCCATCCAAGTGGAAACCAAGCCTGTCAGTCAGGCAGTTTCTGGGTAAAGAACCTGTGGATGACACTATCAGATGATAAGAAGTAAGAGCAGGTGTAGGGAATTTAGCACATTGAGCCATCGAGTCACTGTTGAATAATATCGTAGCTGATCTAATTCTTAACTTCATTGTTCTGTCTGTCCCCCATTACCCATTGCTCATTTTAGATCAAAACTCTGTGGAACTCAGGGTTGAGTAAATCCAATGGGCAGTGAGCCTGGTTCCAGTTTTCACAATGAAAGAGAACTCCAAAGACTAACTGGCCATTTGAGAGATGGAATCCCTCCTCAGCTCAGCTTTAATTATTAGGTCCATCACTAAAGGTGTGCAAAGGAAAAACATTTCCTAGGGATTTAAACAAAAATTAGATAGTTTATGGGTTTGTGCTTACTCTGGCCATGCAGCTACTTAAATGTGTTAACTCACCTTACATAAGCATTATAAAACATAACCAAGGCAAAAATATTATATTGAAGATTTTATATACCATGTATATGCAAATATTGTACTACGACCACATTAAAAGCAAGTAGTTTGATTTTACAAGGCTCCCAGAACCACTCTACCTGACATGATATCTTTAAGCAAAGTGACAAAACTAAGACTTTTATTCTTTCATTCTCCTGACCCAATTTTTTTTTGCAAAATTATTTAGTTGATAATAAAATCTATTTTTTTTTGTTAATTCCTACTGATGATTAACAGCTGTACCAGAAGGTCTCTAAAGAACAGTCCATTGATCAGGTAGTAAATGGCCATGAGCAAGGCTCCCTTTTCCTCTCGTGGTAGTTGAGGCAATATTACATGAGGTCTCAGCAGTCTATTGTCTAAACAACCTCTGTTCATGTGAGAATCTCAAGATCAAGTGCTGGCAAATTGTTTAACTCTATTCACATCTGAAGTTTCACACTCACTTTGGAATTGAGATTAAGAGCTGAAACACTAGCTCATTTTCTGCTCTCTACTTCAAGAGCACAAAATGTCCAGACTGTTATAAATCTTGAATTTGTTAGCTCAGTTGAGACTAGAACCCCACTTTTTGCCAGGAGGGAAAATATCTCTGCCCTGAAGTTTTTCCCCTGAACTTGGCCTCCCTTATGTTTACAGGATTAGGACTGGACAAGCTGTGGTTTAAAAGACCAGTTGTCATCCAAAAAATGAGATTCGAGTCCCCGGAGTATGGAGATTAGAACAGGTAAGAGCATGTTTGTTGTCAGTGCATTTCATTTTGGATGGCCAAGATACACCTTTGGAGAGTGAAGTACTCCAGTGGACATGGTCCGATAAAACCTTTGGCAATGATCCTTAAGGGCAGGGGTGAGTCTGGCACCTGGCATCTTTTCTGTGTAGGGGTGGAGAGGGAAGGGGGAGGGAAAGATTCTGGGCTCTCCAGAAAATTGTGCACAAATGGTGCAGAAAACTCTTGGGACTGTCAAACATGTCAACCTGTCAACAAGTGTCAAGGTCTCAAAATACATAAGTTACTAATGGAGCAGAAACAGAACTGAACAAATAAAAACTGTGACCACAACAGCAGGACACAGGCAGAGAATTCTGCAGCAAGTAACACCTCCTGACTCCTGTAAACCTATCCAGTCATGTCAGGAGTGTGATAGAATACTCTCGACTTGCCTGGATGAGTGCGATGCTAACAACTCCAACACTAACAAGCTCAACACTAACCAGGGCAAAGAAGCCCAATAGATTGGCACCCTATCTAACACCTTCAACATTCACTATCAACATACAGTGAATACTATCTTCAAGATGTACTGCAGCACCCTGTCAAGGATAATTAGGCACAGGTAATAAATGCTGGTCTAACCAGTGGCACTCATATCCTTGTGACTGAATATAAGGTTATGATAACAATACTTTCCTCAATAGAATGTAGACTGCAATCGATCTACATTTTTTCTGGCTTGGTGCATGGGTACTTGTAGAAAGCGAGGATTGCAAATGCAGGAGATCAGAGTCGAAAAGTGTGATGCTGGAAAAGCACAGCAGGTCAGGCAGCATCTGAGAAGCAGCAGAATTGATGTTTTGAACATAAGCTCTTCATTCGTAATGAAGAGTTTATGCTCGAAATGTAGACTCTCCTGCTCCTCAGATACTACCTGACCAGCTGTGTTTTTCTAGCACAGCAATCTTCGGCATGGGTACTCATGAATTTTAAAAATTCATTCTTTGGATATGGGTGTAACTGGCTCAGTATTAGCTATCCCCAGCTGCCTTTGAGAACTGGTGGTGATTTGCCATTTTGAACTTTTGCAGGCTTGTGCTGTAGGGACATCTACCGTGCTGGTAGGGAGAGAGTTCCAGAATTTTGACTCAGTGACAGTGAAGCAATTGTAAATTATTCAAGTCAGAATAGTGGCTTGAAGAGGAACTTGCAAGTGATGATGTCTCATGTGTCTGCTGCCCTTATCCTTTTAGATGATAGAGGTCATGGGTTTGGAATGTGCTGTCTAAAGATCCTCTGTTAATTGCTCACTTTCCACCCATCAGACTTTATGGAGTGAAGGAAACAAAAGATGTACCAAAGATATACTAAATTAGATGGCAAAAATTCAAGGTTTTCCTCCACTATTATAACCTACCAATAGTAAGCCAACATAGGCGACTAAATATCTGTATTTGACTAACTGATGCACATGTAACTCCTTAGACACTCATGTTCCTGCGCACTGTGTTAACATAAAAACTATTCTTCTTTTAATATGACTCAAAGGTTCTAGATGTACAGTGAAATCCAACTCCAAGTTCCCTTTAAAGGTGCTTTTACTTTCCACATGTGTCCCCACCTCAAATCTTAACAAATAACAAGATCAACAAAATCCCTTGGAGGCGACAGCAATCCCAAGAACTGATGAAATAAAAAGTAAACACACCATCTTTGTCCACTGGATGGTTTTACAGTTTGCATAAACTGGTAAGGAAATGTTAATACTTAGAACGAAAAATTAACATACTATTTATTGTGAATTCTCTACCTGGTGTTGGGCTTGTAAATCAGCATGTATAAAGTTCAGAGTTTTCCCATGATTTGATTGAACCTATAGTGCATTTACCATTTTTAAAAACTGATACCTTCAAAACTGATACCTAGGCAGACTGAAGAAATTTATTAACAAACAAAAAGGAGGGTTGATGTATATTCCAAGTGTAGGCCTTGCCACGCATTTTGGAGCTGATAAAAAGGGAATTTTGCTGTCATCCAAGGGGAGTAATACCTTCTCAGAAAACAAATACAAGTGTTAAAAGATCCTAAAACATGGCACTGTTAATATTTTAGGAACCTCCATAATGTTAGGATTACTCCAGTCAGCTTAAAAAAAAAATTCCTGATGAAGGGCCTTTGCCTGAAGGCGCTTGGTATGCTTTCCTTTATTTGTCAGAGTATTGAGTACAGGAGTTGGGAGGTCATGTTGCGGCCGTACAGGACATTGGTCAGGCCACTGTTGGAATATTGCGTGCAATTCTGGTCTCCTTCCTATTGGAAAGATGTTGTGAAACTTGAAAGGGTTCAGAAAAGATTTACAAGGATGTTGCCAGGGTTGGAGGATCTGAGCTACAAGGAGAGGCTGAACGGGCTGGGGCTGTTTTCCCTGGAGTGTCGGAGGCTGAGGGCTGACCTTATAGAGGTTTACAAAATTATGAGGGGCATGGATAGGATATATAGGCAAAGTATTTTCCCTGGGGTCAGGGAGTCCAGAATTAGAGGAGTCAAGAACTGGTACAATTGCAACATTTAAGAGGCATTTGGATGGGTATATGAATAGGAAGGGTTTGGAGGGATATGGGCCGGGTGCTGGCAGGTGGGACTAGATTAGGTTGGGATATCTGGTCGGCATGGACAGGTTGGACCGAAGGGACTGTTTCCATGCTGTACATCTCTGTGACTCTATGACATAACCTTGTTAAAGAAGCAGCATCGTCACACCTGTGTAGATTAGACAGATTAAAAGAAAGTAAAGAACACGTCTCATGCTTTAGCCCTGGATACAACTTGTGTAGGCCACAGGAGAAAATAATTCTAAAATATTAAGAGAAACAAGGGAAAGGAACATTTGAAATCAATTTTCAGTAAAAGTCAATCTTGTTATTAATGTAGGCTAGTTTGAACAGAAGTTAAAATAACGTTAAAATAACCAATTGTGTGTGATCTTACAGTACCTGAAGATTAAGAAATGTATTTAGCTGCAACATCCAGTGGCGCCACTGCTGGACAGCCACACCAACTCGCTTCCCACTTTCTACAGTGATTGATCCAAGGGGATAGTTTGTTGGTAACTGTATAATGAGCTCAATGAATATGTCATCCACAGAATAAGTAGCAAGTACCTCTCGGGCCACAGGACGAGCTTTCACCTAATAAAAAAAACAATAAAAAAAGTGAATTAATTTTTTTTTTGAAATGCCAGCTCTTAGAACAGGCTATAAATGTACTAAAAACTATGAAAACGTGTTCCAGTAATCTAATCAAGCTTTTAAATGATCAAAGAAATGGTACAGATTAACTGCATGGCAGAAGGATTTACTCATAATATTGACTAGAATGGCAATTTTGATCAATCAGAAATGCAAATCAGTGACTATCATGTGTTTCTAAGCACAATAGTAGGATCAACAAAGGCTAGTTACAATGAAGGTTGAAGAGTGATATTACAAACTAATGTCTCCGATCCTTTGGGAGTATAACTAGTAGAAAGAAAACATGGTGAATGCATCATGAAACTCGACATAGAACTCTAGGCATAATCATGTGGGCTATTTACAATTTATATTTTTAGAACAAATAATTATAACACTTAACATTAACTTCTTAGCAGATGTGGCGTCGATGTTGTTTGCAAAACTGCATTCACTCTAGGTTTGTTTGTTAGTACTCGTGTGAAACATAAATGCCTGGTTCTTTGTAACACTGCCAAGAAGATCTGCTGTCTTGACATTGATTTTTGTAGTAACGACTGCAGTCCTCAGACTGTGCAAATAGCTTAAAAATTAAATAGCACGATACGAGCATAAGTGTACACAAATAATAATAACATACACACTGGCTGTCAGTGTGAGCTTGTTGAACAAATATTTAATATATGCACATATTTGATTTTGATGGAGTAGAGGTAGAGTAATAGAGATGTACAGAACAGAAACAGACCCTTTGGTCCAACTCGTCCATGCTGACTAGATATCCCAACCCAATCTAGTCCCACTGGCCAGCACCTGACCCATATCCCTCGAAATCCTTCCTATTCATATACCCAATGTTGCAATTGTACTAGCCTCCACCACTTCCTCTGGCAGCTCATTCCATACTCGCACCACCTTCTGTGAGAAAAATTTGCCTCTCCGTTCTCTTTTATATCTTTCCCCTCTCACCCAAAACCTATGCCCTCTAGTTCTGGACCCCCCGACCCCAAGGAAAAGACTTTGTCTATTTATCCTACCAATACCCCTCATGATTTTAAGCTCACCCCTCAGCCTCTGACGCTCCAGGGAAAACAACCCTAGCCTATTCAAACTCTCCCTATCGCTCAAATCCTCCAACCCTGGCAATATCCTTGTAAATCTTTTCTGAACCCTTTCAAGTTTCACAACATCTTTCAGATAGGAAGGAGACCAGAATTGCACGCAATATTCCAACAGTGGTCTAACCAATGTCCTGTACAGCCGCATCAAGACCTCCAAACTCCTGTACTCAATACTCTGACCAATAAAGGAAAGCGTATCAAACACCTCCTTCGCTATCCTATCTACCTGCGACCCCTCTTTCATGGAGCTAGGAACCTGCATTCCAAGGTTTTTTTGTTCAGCAATACTCCCGAGGACTTTACCATTAAGTGTATAAGTCCTGCTAAGGTTTGCTTTCCCAAAATGCAGTACCTCGCATTTATCTGACTTAAACTCCATCTGCCACTTCTCAGCCCATTGGCCCACCTGGTCAAGATCCTGTTGTAATCAGTGGTAACCTTCTTTCTGTCCATTGCTGATATATAATCAGCAAACTTACTAACTATACCTCTTATGCTCACATCCAAATCATTTATGTAAATGATGAGAAGTAGTGGACCCAGCACCGATCCTTATTGCACTCCACTGGTATTAAGAACATATAAAAATGGCAATGATAAAACTGGTGCCATAGTCCAGGAAAAATGACATAGCATTCCCACAGCTTATAGTTGGCCTGTTGGTATAAATGAATTTTGTCCTCTGCACAATTTAGGTGGTTAAAAGAGATAGATAGTGCTATTCAAAGAGCAATCGTACATTTAAGTGACCCCAAATCTCAATCCATTTTGATATTCAGCACAGAAACACAATTTGGCATTTATGCTGTACATGAGTACTACCAAACCAAACCAGAGTGAATGTAGATTTACAAACTACATTTACATCAAATCTGCTAAGAGTTATATTAAAAAGTGTGATATATATTAAATTTACATTACAAATATTCTGAGATATTTATGTCGAGAACTTCAAGTTGAGTTTGCATCCTTTGTCCCTGGCAGTGTGGGTGTCACATGTTGCTCATTTACTTTAGCATGTCACAGTCTGGCTCTATATCAGGGTGCTGCTCCTCATAACACCGAAATATCAGAATTGAAACAAGTTTTAGTCCATGTTACCATAAACTCTTTCATCAGTTCTCCCTTATCATCATTTTGACAATACATCATTCTGATGTCCTCAGTTATGTTTGGTGTCAAGTTGTGGACAGTGTATTATGATCATCAAGACGACATGGCTCAGTGAATACTACTGTTGACACCCGGTCTAGTACTGCGATCAACATTGCTGCTGGTAATTTCTTTCCTTTGTTTTTATTTGGCAAAGTAAATATTTACCTTTAAAGTGAGGTGAGACCATAGCTAATAGAACTATGTACCGGTCTCATCACAATTGACATTACTCCACAGTTCACATCTTTAAGCTGCAGAAGCAACACATTTTCTAGTCACTTTTCTGCAGCTGCGACATTTCACTTTTTGTTTGAACAGTGGATCCCTATGTTGTGATATGAATTTCATTTGAGAAGCCACTCTTTCAGGAAATAAAATCAAGCATGCATAGTGTTTCAGCTCAATATTTGGCTTTATTATGTTAGAAAGGGCCACAGGGAAGCACACACTTTCTGAAGCCAGCATAGATGTGCCTCTCTAACCTTCATCCATGTGCTTTCTCTCTCTCTGAATTGGAACTTTGATAGCAGTCCTTCATTCTGTTAGAGAGTCATACAGCATGGAAACAGATCCATTGGTCCAACTCATCCATGCCAACCTAACCAGTCCCAAACTAAACTAGTCCTAATTGTCTGTGTTTGGCCCATATCCCTCTAAACTTTTCATATTCATGAACCTATCCAAAAGACTTCTAAATGTTGTAATTTGATTGCATGCAGCATTTCCTCTGGCAGTTCATTCTATATATGAACCACCCTCTCTGTGAAAAAGATGCCCCTCAGGTCACTTTTAAATTTTTCTCCTCTCACCTTAAAAAATGCCCTCTAGTTTTAAACTCCCATGCCCTAGGGAGTTGGGTAGACCTTGGCTATTCATCTATGCCCCTCATGTTTAATAACTTCTACAAGGTTACCCCTCAACCTCCTACGCTCCAGTGAAAAAGGTCCCAGCCTATGCGTATTACTCAAACCCTCCAGTTCGGTTAACATCCAAGTAAGTCTTTTCTAAACTCTCTCCAATTTAGTAATATCTTTTCTATGGCAGGGCGACCATAACTGTACACAGTACTCCAAAAGTGGCCTCACCAATGTCCTGTACAACCTCAACGTAACATCACAACTCCTATACTCAAATGGTCTGAGCAATGAAGGCAAGCATGCTAAATGCCTTCTAACTACCCTGTCTACCCATGACGCAACTTTCAAAGAACCATGTAACTATACCTCCAGGTCTCTCCATTCAACAACACTACTCAGGGTCCTACCATTAACTGCACCATTAAAAGTCTGTTTTACCAAATCGTGACTCTCGCATTTATCCAAATTAAACTCCATCTTCACTCCTCAGTCCATTAGCCTAATTGATCAAGATCCCTTTGTAATCTTAGATAACCTTCTTCATTGTCGACTATACCACCAATTTTGGTGTCATCCACAAACTTACTAATCATGGTCCCTGAATTCTCATCCAAATTGTTTATATAAATGACAAAAGTGAACCCAGCACCAATCGCTGCAGAACACTGCTGGTCACAATCCTACTGACAAGCCAATTTGTACCTAATTGGCAAGCTCTCCCTAAATCCAATGTGATCTAACTTTACTAATTATTCTCCCATTCGCAACTTTGTCAAAGGCTTTACTAACTGCAAGGTATTGGGAGAGAGTTTTGGGAGATCAGGGTGCAATACTAGAGAGTGCTGCCTCACCTTGAGCAACTTGTCTATTTTGATCAGAACAAATTTTCGTGTTGAGGCTCTTCAGTCTTTGGCTTTCTTGCCACATTTGCTGCTGCACTTAGTTCTGATTAATTGAAAAGTTAACACTTACAACTAGTTAGAGGGGCCTAAAGATTAAAGGTAACTGCATTCTAAACAAGTTAACATCATAATGACACAGAGGAGGCAACTTGGCTCAACAAGTCCACGCTAGTTCTCTGTAAGGTCCAATCCCTGCTTCATCCCCAAAGCCTTGCAAGTTTAATTCTCTCAAATGCCTTCCATTCAATTTTCTTTAGAAATCATAATTGTCTTCCCATCTTTTATTTCTAGATAGAGGAAGCTCCAGATCACTTCCAATTGCTGCACAAAAAAATTCTTCCTCAGGTTGTTCTGATTTTAGATTAGATTAGATTAGATTACTTACAGTGTGGAAACAGGCCCTTCGGCCCAACAAGTCCACACCGACCCGCCGAAGCGCAACCCACCCATACCCCTACATTTACCCCTTTAACCTAACACTACGGGCAATTTAGCATGGCCAATTCACCTGACCCGCACATTTTTTGGATTGTGGGAGGAAACCGGAGCACCCGGAGGAAACCCACGCAGACACGGGGAGAACGTGCAAACTCCACACAGTCAGTCGCCTGAGGCGGGAATTGAACCCGGGTCTCTGGCGGTGTGAGGCAGCAGTGCTAACCACTGTGCCACCGTGCCGCCCAAAAGCATTGTGGAGAATGTGGGCTAAAACCTTACATTTATGACCATTATGATGTTTTTGCATCATCAGCTGATGTCAAGATCTTTTCTCTGTGCACCTTGTCTAAACTGTCATTGTCTTGTACATCTCCATCAGATTTCCCCTGTCACAACCCAGCTTCTTCAATCTAATCTTGCAGCTGAAATCCCTCCTCCTTGGAACTGTACTGTTAAATCTATACTACATCCCCTCGAGGATCCTCACAATCTAACTCAAGTGTAGTGACTAGAACTGGATATATGCAATACTCTAGTTGGGGCCCAACCAGAGATTTATAAAGGTTCATCATAACTTTGCTGCTTTTGTACTCAAAATCTTGATTTATGAAGCTCACAATCTCTCAAGCTGTCCAGGCTTCAACAATCTATGCATGTGAACGTTTCCAGGACCCTCTGTCACTGTACATTCTTTAGAAGACTATATTGCATGAAGACTATATTGCTTCTCCCAAACCTTTCTGCCAAAATGCATCACTTTCCACCTGTCACTGTCTGGTCCATTCTGTTAGTCTATCTTTCTTTCCTGTTGCTAACATTTAAGAGCTGACACTGTGAATAATAGCTGGCGTGCTTAATACATTATAGGCAGTGTCTTGGTAATTGACATAAATTATCGCAAGTATAGCTTTTCATACAGCAAAATTGAATTTTGAATACATTAAAAAGATTACTAACCACCATGCTCTTGAATGACTGTGTACTGGTTTGCACAGCTGAAATTTCCTGTGAAGAAAGGAAACTGCTAACATGTCTACTTGTGTATTTATCCACTGTGCTGGATACACGCTTGTCTTGATTATTCCACCAAAGTCGAACTGTGGCTGGCAAGTCTTCCAATACGCTGTAATACACTGCACAAGCCAACTTGGGAATCTCTGTGTTCAAAGTTTCTGTCTCTAGCAAAAAAAAACCTTATGTCTTAATCTAACACTTAGTAAAGTTGTCTTGAAAACTAAAAATCAAAATTTAAATTATTTAAAAACAAAAATAGAGATGGTTAATACATAAACGTCTGTAGCAGATTTATTTAACACAACAACAGTCTGTACTTATATAGTGCCTTTACTGTCAAAATAGATCCTAAATGGCTTCAGAGGAGCGTAAACAGACTAGAGTAAATAACCATCACCAAGCCAAAGAAATCTGAAGCAAAAACAGAAATTGCTGGAGAAACTCAGCAAGCCTGGCAGCATCTGTGGACAGAAAGCACAGTCAACATTTCAGGTCCAGTGACCCTTCTTCAGAAGTGAAGAAACATTAGAACAGGTGACTAAACTTTGATGGAAGGTAACTTTTAAGCAGCATCTTAAAAAAGTGGGAGGTTCTGAAAGAAAATGGAGGATGGGCCTACACAGCCAAATTTTAATTAAGCTGCAAGCTGAAGCAGAGATGGCGATAGAGAATTATTGCGTAATGATATATGATTGTTCAAAAATTAAAAATCATGATTATTTAAAAAGAAAAGGAGCAAAAATCAGGTAGCCATAGACAAGCTAGCTTAATATGTTGAATTGGAAAAATGTTAGGGTCTAATACAAAGAATGTAATAGCAGAGAATTTAGAAATGCATAACATAATCAAGTAGAGTCAGCATGGCTTTGTGAAGGTGAAATCATGCCTAACATGTTTACTAGCATTCTTTGAGAAGGTAAGAAGTGGGATAAATAAAGGGGAAGCACTGGATGTAAAATATTTTTTTTTCCCAGAAGGCATTTGACGAGGGACACACAGAGTCTGCAAAGGCATATAGGCAGGTTAGGTAAGTGGGCAAAATCTTGACAGATGGAATATGTGCAAATATAATGTGAACACTTAAGGTTATGCATTTTGGCAGGAAAAATAGAAAAACTATTAGTCAAATGGAGAAAGACGGCAGAAAGCTTTGGATCAGAGGGATTTGGCAGTCCTTATCCTTATCCACAAATTACAAAAAGTTCAGCGGGTAATAAGGAAGGCAAACGGAAAGTTAGGCATTACTTCAAAGGGAATGAAGGTTTTGCTAAAATTACACAAGGCACCAGTCAAACCATAGTTGGAATACTGTGAATAGTTTTGGGTCTTTTATCTAAGGAAAGGCATACTAGCATTTAAGTTGTGGGCGGCACAGTGGCAAGCACTGCTGCCTCACAGAGTGCTAGAGACCCGGGTTCAATTCCCGCCTCAGGCAACTGTGTGGAGTTTGCACATTCTCCCAGTGTCTGCGTGGGTTTCCTCCAGGTGCTCCGGTTTCCACCCACAATCCAAAAATGTGTGTAGGTTAGGTGAATTGGCCATGCTAAATTGCCCATAGAGTTAGGTGAAGAGGTAAATGTAGGGGAATGGGTCTGGGTGGGTTGTGCTTCGGCGGGTTGGTGTGGACTTGTTGGGCCGAAGAGCTGGTTTCCGCACTGTAAATAATCTAAATGTAGAAAAGTTAGTCCAGAGAAGGCTCACTAGGCTGACACCAGGTATTGAGAAACTAAATTGTGAGATAAGATTGAGTAGTCTGGGCCTGTACTTGTTAAAATATAAAAGAATGAGGGTCAACATTGAAACATACAAGGTTCTTAATGGACTTGACAGGGTAGTTGCAGAAAGATTGTTTATCTTAGTGGGAGTGCCAAGTGATAGAAGGTATAACCTCAGAATAAGGGTTGCACATTTAAGACAGAGATGCTGAGGAACTTCTTCTTTCAGTGAGTATGTGGAAATCTATACGACAGGAGGCTGATGAGGCTCGGACATTAAGTATTCTCAAGGCCAAGAGACAGCCTTTTTAATCAGTAAGGGAATCAAGGATTATGGAGAAAAATAAAAAAAGGAGTTGTAGATTATCTAATCAGCTATGATCTTAATGAATGGCAGATAATACCCAATGGGCTGAATGGCCTACTTCTGCTCCTATGTTTTACGGTCTTCTAAAGGAAGGGCATTTCATGGGAGTCCCACAATGTTATCAACAGTCCAGATAAAGTAAATTACTCAGTCCTCTATATTTATTTAACCATCAACCGTTGGAAAAATCATAACAATGTCAGGGAGTCTTTGAGCAAAAGTCAGTGCTGCTTTAATGGATTTAAGTGTATATTTCTTTTATCTTCATTTCTATTTATACCTTTGAGAAGAATGGTATGTTTCTCACTGAATAGTGTCCGTTGACCTTTACTGGTAGAATCAGCACTCTGTCCAGAAATAGTTGGATTTTCTGGCATCAATCTGAAGAGATGTTGCAGTAATTTGTGTAGGCATTTACTTTTGCGAAGATAAGTTGCATATATGGCCCGCAACTAGAGAACAGAAAAAAAAGGTAATTTCATACAAATATTCGAAATATGTTATCTTTGTTTCCATCATCTTGCCAAATAAAAATGGTGATGCAATTACAATTATTTCAGGTCTGTTAAATTATCAATTTTTAAGTGAAAACAGTAAAATCATTTATTTGCTTTAACTGGATTATGCTACTTAACTTTATACAGTAACAATGGACACTTCTATAATTTCAGAGATACTTCTCAGTGATTCAAAGATTAGATTAGATTACTTAGAGTGTGGAAACAGGCCCTTCGGCCCAACAAGTCCATACCGACCCTCCGAAGAGCAACCCACCCAGGCCCATTCCCCTACATTTACCCCTTAGCCTAACACTACGGGCAATTTAGCATGGCCAATTCACTTAACCTGCACATTTTTGGACTGTGGGAGGAAACTGGAGCATCCGGAGGAAACCCACACAGACACAGAGAGAATGTGCAAACTCCACACAGACAGTTGCCTGAGGCGGGAATTGTGAGGCAGCAGTGCCAACCACTGTGCCACCTGTGCTAGATATTACACTAAACACTTAGAAAACATGATCAATACATATTACAGTTTGCAACAGTTCTGAGTGGGAAAACTCAAGACTGATGCATTGCATATGGTTCAGTGGAGAACAGGATTTCTTTCCATTGACTAGATAAAGAAAGACACACTTCAACTTCTAGCATTAAAAGTGCATACATTGCAGCTTTAATTTTTTAAAAAGATTGTGATCACATATGCAAAATTAGTAAAGTTCCAAGTGAAAGATTTAGAAAACATACTTGACTCCCATTAAAATCAGTTTGTACTATGTCATGAATTGCATTAATGCATCTTTCTTGCTCAGTAAACAAAGTGAAAAGGTGCATCAATATACTGACTTTCATATCGAGAAAAAGATTGCATTTTTCAAGTGCAATCTTTGTTTTAATATACAGGAAGTTATGGGATAACTCATGTTTCGGCAGTGCGACTTGGCTATAGCGTCACTGAAGAATTAGGAAACGATATTTTCGAGAACGCACGATTCTGTTCACAATAACACGATTCCAAGAGGAACCGGTTCGCATGCTTCATTCTGCACATGCGCTAATGTCTGTGCTGAAAATTCCATGCCATTCTGCGCATGCACCTGAGTCCGCCCCATTCTGCGCATGTGTGATGTCTGCGCCAGCTTTCGTATGGTTCTGCGCATGTGCAATGTCAGCGCTGTTTTCGTGCTGTGCGCATGTGCTCTGAGAGAGGTACTGTACAGAGAGCAGCTTTCTTACATTTTTTAAATGTACTGTGTTAAATTTCATTTTGATTTGTTAACAAATATGATTTCAACCTTCATTCAGGCTGTGCTATACTTTGCATTAGACTTTTGAGCCATCGTGAGTGATATTTTTTGCGGGTCTGTCCCAAGCGCACTTTCCCATAGACCCCACAATTTCTATTAAGTAATTTTCTATTAAGCAAGGTTTCGCTGGAACACAACTATGGCATTATAGGAGAACTACCTGTAGGAAATGCAGGGAACAGGCTTTGCACAGCAAGGCTTGAATAGGAGCAATGCAATAATCTGGATAATGAGAATGGTTGTGGAATAAATGCTGACTGACACACTGAGGAGACCTCGTCTCTTCATTTTCAAAAGTGCCATAGGAGAGTTTTGTGCAAATCTGAGAGATGGAGTCTCGATCTGCTTTTGAGCATATTAAAATAAACATAGATCACAAAGAACAAAAGGAGAACAAAGACAGAAAAATCTGTAAAAACAGTGTAGTCAACAATTATGAAGAATCATTTTGGTCATATACATTTCAGGCCTGATCCAGACACAGTGGCACCTTCCTTTCCAGATATGGTCTGACCTGTTTTGTGTTCCCAATTTTCTACATTCTACAATGTAGGGAAATAGATGGTGACACCTTGCAAAATGTCCATATTACAGAGTGTGCTGTATGTCTTGAAACAGATAAAGGTGGATAAATCCCCAGGACCTGATCAGGTGTACCAGAGAACTCTGTGGGAAGCTAGAGAAGTGATTGCTGGGCCTCATGCTAAGATATTTGTATCAATGATAGTCACAGGTAAGGTGCTGGAAGACTGGAGGTTGGCTAACGTGGTGCCAATGTTTAAGAAGGGTGGGAACTATAGACCAGTGAGCCTGACGTCGGTGGTGGTCAAGTTGTTGGAGGAAATCCTGAGGGACAGGATGTACATGTATTTAGAAAGGCAAGGACTGATTAAGGATAGTCAACATGGCTTTGTGCGTGGGAAATCATGTCTCACAAACTTGATTGAGTTTTTTGAAGAAATAACAAAGAGGATTTATGAGGGCAGAGCAATAGATGTGATCTATATGGACTTCATTAAGGCGTTCAAAAGGTTCCCCATGGGAGACTGATTAGTAAGGTTAGATCTCACAGAATACAGGTAGAACTAGCCATGTGAATACAGAACTGGCTCAAAGGTAGAAGACAGAGGGTGGTGGTGGAGGATTGCTTTTCAGATTGGAGGCCTGTGACCAGTGGAGTGCCACAAGGATCAGTGCTGGTTCCTCTACTTTTTCATCATTTACATAAATGATTTGGATGTGAGCATAAAAGAGGTACAGTTAGTAAGTTGCAGATGTCACCAAAATTGGAGGTGTAGTGGACAGCAAAGGAGGTTACCTCAGATTACAACAGGATCTTCACCAGATGGGCCAATGGGCTGAGAAGTGGCAGATGGAGATTAATTTAGATAAATCTGAGGTGCTGCATTTTGGGAAAGCAAATCTTAGCAGGATTTATACACTTAATGGTAAGGTCCAAGGGAGTGTTGCTGAACAAAGGGACCTTGGAGTGCAGGTTCATAGCTCCTTGAAAGTGGAGTCACAGGTAGATAGGATAGTGAAGAGCGTTTGGTATGCTTTCTTTTATTGGTCAGAGTTTTGGGTACAGGAGTTGGGAGGTCATGTTGCAGCTGTACAAGACATTAGTTAGGCCACTTTTAGAATATTGCGTGCAGTTCTGGTTTCCTTCCTATCGGAAAGTTGATGTGAAACTTGAAAGGGTTCAGAAAAGATTTACAAGGATGTTGCCAGTGAAGGAGGATTTGAGCTATAGGGAGAAGTTGAATAGGCTAGGGCTGTTTTCCCTGGAGCGTCAGAGACTGAGGGGTGACCTTATAGAGGTTTACAAAACTATGAGGGGCATGGATAGGATAAATAGACAAAGTCATTTCCCTGGGGTGGGGGAGTCTTGAACTAGAGGGCATAGGTTCAGGGTGAGAGGGGAAAGATGTAAAAGAGACCTAAGGGACACGTTTTCACACAGGGGGTGGTACAGGTATGGAATGAGCTCCCACAGGAAGTGGTGGAGGCTAGTACAATAGCAACATTTAAAAGGCATTTGGATGGGCATATAAATAGGAAGGGTTTGGAGGGATATGGGCCGGGTGCTGGCAGGTGGGACTAGATTGGGTTGGGATAGCTGGTTGGGATGGACCGAAGGGTCTGTTGCCATGCTGTATACCTCTTATGACTACAAAATGTTTATTTAATGCCAATTTTCCATTACCACAAGTTGAGAGTATGATTTGTAATTTTAAACAATAAGATAAATTTACAAAACACAGTAACATGTTGCAGAATACTTGCACTCTAATCCCCATATCTACCTCAGATGGAGATGCTTTGAAAAATGTTAGAAGAAGCTTCCATGTAAGCAGATATCCCAGAACAGAATAATAAGCTTCACTTAGTGGTTTAATATCTGTGTGCTCTCCAACTGGAATGTTATAGAAAATATTTTCCAAATCTTCCTCCCGAATACCAATTACTGACATAAGTGCTGCAGGTGGTGATCTGAAGGGAGAGAAAGGAAATCTTAAAAGTCTATACAAGATTAACATGACCACTACCTTAGGGAATCTGTTAATTGGCTCATCTGACCTTTGCTTATTTATGACAATTTCAAGAGTAATTTGAGATTAGAACCTTCCACAACAAAATAAACAAGCCCCACTTCATGGAATAATGGAATTATAATTAATTTGTAGTGTTCATAGAACAAAAATACCCTGAGTTAACTAATCAGCAACAAACTGCTTAGTACATTCATGGGGGTTTTTGTAAAGCTCTGCAAAACAGTAAAACTTGGAAGGCAAATGCATATTCATGCTATAGTCACAAATAAATAACCAAAATATCTTATTCACTTGAAGGTTCTTTTGGTTTATAATCTTCCTAAATTTTGTGGTGATCCTTAATGTTGACAACAATAGCACATTTAAATGTTGAAAATGATGAACTATCACAAAACAGATTCCATTACAGGACAGAAACAAACTTAAACAGCAGTTCTATCCATGACTAGAACTTGCAGGAACTTGAAGTAGCTCTAGGATAGACTACAGTAAGATGGAACTCAATTCTTAGTGGCACTTAAAGTCTAAGCATTTTCTTCACCAATTGGTAAGAATATTGGAAGAACAATGAAAAGCAGTCAAGAGGTCAAAGTTACTTCAAAAAACTTGCTCAGAGAAAGAATTAGGTCATTACTCACAAAACATATTCTTCATCATTCCCATTGTCATCATACGATTTCAAATATTCATTGTCAAAGGCAGGTAGTCCTGGCATTAACCTGAGGATTACAATTGAAAGCAAATCGGTCAGAAGGTTTGTTATTTTATTCTCAGAATGTGTTCTTTGATCTGCTAACTTGTTTTTTGCCAGTATTTTTCATTCTTACTTCAGTTTTACATCATTCATAATTTTTGAAAAACGATTATCCCCTTCCAGAACAAGGAAAAAAAAACATATTTGAATTTGAAGTTCATTTTCATATGTTTGTCTTGTTTAATATAAATATACAGTACAAGGCTAAACATCATAAATACTTTTATGCATCTAAAGTTTATTTTAAAATCAGATTCTTGCTTCCTTATTTAAAACATAAAATTAGATTTATACAAAAAAGGTTTCAAAATAAATTGTTGCCTTTATCATTGTGATATCATACACTGGGAGGTTTCCCAATGAGTGTTAGGACAACCATAACCTGCCTCAGCCATTTCTCACAGTAAATTCCTGAATAAATTACTGTTTATGGAGGATGTTTTAACAGAGCAAAAGGCAAGACAAACACCACTTTCCAACAACCACTGTTGCCTCAGTGACAGCTGTAGCAATTGTTAGAAAAAGAACTTCCAATCTTAGCTGGATTGCTCAGGTAGAAACTGAATAGCAGTTAATTGCTGCACAGGGCAAGTGAAAAGTCAACAGGAAAACCAATATGTACCACTCTTGTATACACTCCGGAAATATTCTGGGAACAGACTCAAATAGCCCAAGGGACAGTGCAAAAGAAAATCAATCTTTAATTGGGAATGTACTGATAGCTTGTTAAAGAATACTCTATTGCACATTTAAAAAAATTACTACTCTAGTCAGCAAACTGAAGCCGCTGACTGGAACCGATTCATATTTACGTCAGCAGATGTACTGTTGCAGCAGAGTAACACATTCTTTGAATATAGTGTTGAGATAAAACACTGACAATTGCTCTGGGGAAGATGGCACCTGTACAAGCCAAAAGGGTTACACCTGAACAGAGCTCATACAGAATTCCTGGCGGGGTATTATGCTAGTGCTGTTGGGAGGACATTAAATTAACTTGGCAGAGGTGTGAGAACCAACAGAGAGTACCAGACAGGAATATCAGGGAACACAAGATGCTTGGAGATGAATACCACTTGTATAGAGAATAGAAAATAAAGGTGTGAAGTCTTGAGAAAGTAATGAAATCTCAATCAGAATGACAGTAGATGGTGAATGCACTGAGTACAGTAAATAAGATTGGGGAGCGAAAAGGGCAGATTGCCATATGGAAGACTGATGTTGCAGCAATAACAAAAACCTTACTCAAGAATAGTAGGGTGTGTGCGTGTGGCGCCGGATGGGTTTACTGGGTGTTAAATATTCCATGGTACAAGTTGTTCAGAAAGGATAGGAAACAAAGGAGAGGAGAAAAGGTGATGATGTTGGTTGAGAAGAGCATTGCTGTGCTGGAAAAAAAAAGAGGATGTCTGAGAGAGTTCAAGGCTAGCGTTTGGCTAGAGTTAAGGAACAAAAAAGAATGCAAGTATATGGATATAGAGGAACAAATCTGCAGGGGTTCTAAAGGACATGCCAGTACAGAATAGTAATAATAGAGGACTTTAACTACCCGAAAGTAGACTGAAATAGTAATAACGTAAAGGTCAGTGAGGGGCAAACATTCCTAGATTGTGTTCGGGAAAACTTCCTGCAGTAAAGTGTGTCCAGCCCAACAAGAAATAGTGCATTCTTGGACCTGGTTCTTGGAGGTAAGGTGGACCAAACAAATCACGTGACAGAGGGGCATCACTTAGAAGAAAGCGATCATTGCATCAAACGGTTTAGGATTACAGCAGTAAAGGATGACAAGCAATCCAAAATAAGAATCATTAAATAGGGAAGAGCTGACTTTAATGGAGCAAGAATAGCACTGGGCCACTTTGACTGGATCAAAAGGTAGACATGAAATACTGTAGCTGAACAATGGGATATCTTCAAAGAGGAGACAGCTCAGGTACAACAGCCTCTCCCTCCAAACCTGGCAACATTCTTGTAAATCTTTTCTGAACCCTCTCAAGTTACACAACATCCTTCATGTTTATCATATTTAAAGTTTTAGATTTTGTTAAAAAGGTAACAGACTAGGTTGACGAGTGCAATGGTGTTGGTGTGGTGTACAGACTTTCAAAAGACATTCGATAGTGTCACACAAAATACTTGTGAGAAACGTTACAGCTCATGGAATGATTTTGGCAGTAGCAATATGGATACAAATTGGCTGAGTAATAGGCAAGTGTAGTGGTCAATAGATATTTTTAAGACTGGAGGAAGGTGGCCAATAAAGATCAATGAAGTAGTGTGAGATGTATTTTTGTAGGAAGAAAGTGGACAGACATAGAAAATAGGGGGTTCAATATTTAAAAGGGTGCAGGATCAGAAGGACTTGGGTGTATATGTGCATAGTTCATTAAAGGTGGCAGAACATGTGGAGGGAGCAAATTATAAAGCATACAATAACTTTGCTTTATTAACATGGGAACAGAGTACAAGATCAGGGAGGTTATAGATTTGGAATGCACTGCTGGAAATGTAGTGGAGACAGGTTCAATTAAAATATTCATGATGGTATTCAATGATTATGTGAATAGAAACAATATGTAATGACATGGGGATAAGACAGAAGAATGGTACCAAATCAGAGTTCATTGGATAGCTGATGCAGACACAATGGCCTCCTATAACAAGTCTGTCAATCTCTATACAGGTAGATCTTTGTTACTTGGATAGCAATCTGGCAGGTCAGATCGCAGGGTCTGACATAAAACGTACCTGATTTCAATGGAATGAAACCTAGACAGCTTCTTTGCAGGTAATATGATCTGCCCCAAGATATAATAGTGTTATAAAGCTGAAAATCTAACTTGTAATTCCTATATTTTAACCATATATAAATCTATTCTTTTTCTTACTTGTGCAATATAAGGTAGATTGTAATTTGCACAGGCCGAGCCTTACAGAGCAGCAATGGAGCCAAAGTGTTCAGGATCGACTGAAGTTTATCAGGTAAATTAGTCTTCTGACCAGCAATGAACTTATGTGGCAAACTGTGATTCATCAGCTGCTTCAATGGAATAAGTGCAGAAGCTTCACCCAAGGCTGTTAACAGATACATTGATGAAGGTAGAAGAATGGTTCCTTTGCACTCAGCTGCACAGAAAGCAAAAATAAATATTAAACAAAAGGAAGTGAACCTTATAAATTGATTTTCTTCTCGGCAATACTTTAAACATAGCAATCTACAGCAAGAAGAAACAACACATATGGCATGTTTTCTCAGAATTCAGAATTACTAGTCACCCCTGTATCTGCACGCCAACCTTGTATGATCTCAAATTTTGACCAGTGTTGAAGATTAATGATAGCCTAACCCAGAAATCAGAACAAAACTCTTGTCTGAATATAATGGCTACCGGATACACCTTATGCCATCATGTAAATTATTCTTTCTCTTCAGGTGTTCAACAATCAAAACACGTTTACCAACTTGAGATGTGGGATTTGAAGCAATAAATTATTCAATTAAACATTATGTAGAAGAACAAACAAGAGATATTTATAACGTTGAATAATGTATTTCCAAACACTGCTTGAATGATGAAAACAACAAAGAAACAGGCTCTGCCTCTCTCTCTCTCTCTCAAAGCATGAATCATTAACCAGAGTCACTTATAGTAAACGTGCATCAGCATGACTCTTTCTGATTTACCCAACTGGTTTTAAAACACAAATAACTTTTTCCATGTTCTTGTTCTGTGTTTGAAAACTGCCTTGGTCTTTCATTTCGGTTTCTCAAAAAACATACAAATTATATATTTCTGTACTTTTAAAATCAGAATGTAAAAAATTGACAAACAAAAACATACAGATGTTGGTAGAAACTAGGTTTTCAATTCAGAGAGCTGTGTGGGAAAGGAGACATAGTTTGAAAAGTGTGAAGTGCTTACGCAACTAATGGGTAATATGTTGTAGAAAAATTGTGGGATGGGAGGGGAGAAATTGAGTGGAATGCATGGTACAGGTGGCCCACAGCAAAATGTAAAGTGATATAGATCAGGAGATGTTAATGGCAGAAAATAGATCAGCTCAACTGAGTGCAAACCCAGGCAAACAAGACTCTGAAATAGATGGGGGGGAAGGAATCAGAATCAAAATGGAGGATGGAATTCATGGCCAGAGTTGTGAACTCAATGTAGAGCCCTGAAGGCTGGCAGCTGCCTAAGAGGAAAATGAAGTGTTTGTCTTCCAGCTTCCTTGGACTTCACTGCAACACCCCAGCTGCGAGAAAGATGGAAATTGGAAGCAAAGTTGATTAACTTTTCCAATTTCATACAAAAGCAGGAAGCAACACTGATGTAACCGACGATGTACCGGAGAAAAAGTTGTGGAAGGAGACTCAAGTAGGACGAGAACAAGGAATGGTCCACATACCCCACAAAGAGAGAGACATAAATAGGACTTATGTGGGTACCAAAGGCCACATCTGTTTTTTAATATAATATATTTTTATTAAGAAAAAATAGATTTTTAAATATTACAAATACAAAACAATGCAATTCAAAACAGTACAAAAATAGTACAAAACTAAACCCAAATAATAAAAACAAAATTCCCCAGCCCACCCTCCTATACGAATGTATAAACATACATAGAAGTATAAAATAAAAAAAAGTAAACTAGCTATTTAACTAACTAAATAAATACCTAACAACAAACAAATAAGTAGTAATAACTCAGCCCAGCCAAACAAAACACTCGTACATTCACAGTTCCTCCTCCCTGGATATTGGATTCATGAAACACAATTGTTACGGCTATATAAAAGCCCTTGTTAGTGTGGCAGATAAATCTGTGTCCAGCTATTTCAAAAAGGATTGCCATGTCTTGTAATGATTCTCAGTTTTGTGGTGTACCATATGAGAAAAAATCCAGGGGAATATGCTCCATAACAATCTTCCGCCAACCCAACAGGCCTGGGGGGGGGGGTTTTCTGATATCCAACCTAGGAAAATATTCTTCCTTACACAGAATGTAAGAATATTGAAAAGTTTTGCCTTGTGAGTCTGCAGGAAATACAATGGGTAGGCCCAAAAGGAGCGAAATAGGGTCCTTCTCCACCCCTACACCTAAACTCCTCTCCATTGCACCCACCACAGCGCTCCAATATGTTTGAAGCCTGTCACAAGACCAAAGACAATGGGTAAGAGTGCCCATACAGACCTTGCACTTGGGACATGCTGAAGATACCCCTGGTTTAAATTTTGACAAACGGTCTGGGGCTAAGTGGACCCTGTGGAGAATCTTCAACTGTAAAGCATGGGTCCTATTGCAAATTGATATCTTCCTTGCATTCTCCCAAATATCCTCCCATGCCTCTGAAGAAACTTCAACACCCAGCTCTCTTTCCCACATCTTGCAGAGTCGATCAGACTCATCTGAGGTGGCACCCCCCAATTGGTGATATAGAGTACTGACAGAGTGTACTCTTAGCCCTTAGTATCCCTCTTTCTATGTCAGATTTGTAGGGATCAGTCATAAGTGTGGTTTTTTTTCGAATAAAATCCCCAACTTGAAAAAAACAAAAGAGGTCTCTATTAGGTAACTCATACTTCCGTACTAACTGATCAAAGGACATCATTACATCTCCCTCAAATGAATCACCCATGCAAGATATACCCCTAGCTGCCCAATGTTTAAATCCTGAATCTATCATACCTGGTTGAAAACTCGGCATTCCCACTAAAGGTGTAAACAAAAATGTTTTGCCAATATTACCTTCCCTCTGCCGAATTGCCCTCCATGCTTTAACAGTATTGATGACTATTGGGTTATAGCAATATTTCCTAACTGTCCTCACCTTGTCCAAAAACAGCAAGCTGGTAAGGGGGCACCTTGCCTGGGAGACTTCGATATCTAGCCATATTGAAAGAGGGTCCCCACAAAACCAATCACTTACGTAGGTCAAAAGCGAGCTTAATTGGTAATTTTTAATGTCCGGAAGGTCTACTCCCCCCCAATCTGTGAAGCAACTGCAGTTTGGCTAATTTAATGAGGGGCCGTTTACGGTGCCAGATAAAGGAGCTGAACCAACTGTTCAGTCTCCTAAGTGTTTGTTTATTGAAAATCAGGCGGAGCATCCGTATAGGGTATAGCAAACAAGGGAGAATATTCATCTTAATAAGCGCTATCTGACCCAACCATGAGACTGGAAGTGCCTCCCATCTTTGGAGATCTTGTTTAATTTTTTCAAATAATTGAGTAAAATTGGCTTTGAACAGCTAATCCAGAACTGGAGTAATGAATAGGCCCAAATATACAAAACCCCCCTGTGACCACCTAAATGGGAATCTGTAGTCACTCTCAAGGGCCAACTCTTTCGTAACACCACCCATAGGCATAGCCTCTGATTTAGCAAAATTAATCTTATACCCTGAAAAAGCACCAAACACGTGAATGCATTGTATCAGGCAAGGCACTGAGACTGCTGGATTTGTCAAGAAAATTAGATCATCATCTGCATAATGCGAGATCTTATGTAATTTTGACCCCACTTCTGGAGCTGATATATTGAATCCCCACGAATAGCCGCTGCCAACAGTTCAATCACCAACGTAAAAAGTAATGGTGAAAGGGGACAGCCCTGCCGACTGCCCTAGAAATATTACAATTGCTTGATCGTACCCAGTTGGTAATGACCGCAGCGAGAGGTACACTGTAGAGAACCTTTATCCATCTTATGAAAACTCTGCCCAGACCAAACTGGTCTAGAGTATAAAAAAGGTACGGCCACTCAGCTTGGTCAAATGCCTTCTCTGCATCTAAAGAAATCAATCTCTAGTATTGACTGCTGTTGGCATGCTTGAATTACATTAAGCAGTCTCCTAACGTTATTGGAGGATCTGCGACCCTTTAAGGAGCCCGTCTGATCCTCTTTAATAATAGAGGGTAACACAGTCTCCAGCCTTAACGCATGAACCTTTAGAGAGGATCTTAAAGTCCACATTTAAGAGCGAGGTGGACCTCTATGAAGCACAGTCTTCCGGACCCTTCCCTTTTTTAAGGATAAGTGAAATATTGGCCTCTCTCAGAGATGGTGGGAGACAAAGATGACTGTATGAATCATTAAACATATTCAGCATCGGGCCTGACAGTATACTTTTAAATTGCTTATAGAAATCACTGGGAAGTCCATCAGGACCGGGCGCCTTTCCACTCTGAAGCTGCCTCACAGCTTCCTGCACTTCTTGCTCTGATAATGGGGCATTGAGAAAGGACTGTTGTTCGGAAGTCACACCCGGGAGCTTCAGATCTCTAAAAAAGGATTCCATTTTGGCCTGCCCCTCCTCACAATTCTCAGACTGATATAACTTAGAGTAGAATCTCTGGAACGCCACATTAATCTTTTTAGAATCACATGTTAGGTTCCCAGACCCTTCCTTAATCGCTGCAATGGTTTGTGGGGCACTTCTCTTTCTGGCAAGGTATGCTAAATATTTGCCTGCCTTGTCACCATGCTCGTATAACCTTTGCTCTGCAAAAGCCAGCTCCTTCTTTGTCGTCTGCGTGAGCACGGAACTTAGTGTAGACCGCAGTGCCGTAATCCTCTGTAGTTTGACCAATGAGGTTCTGTCAAAATCGGCCTTCTCGGCTGCCTTCAACTGTGCTTCAAGGACACATTGCTGCTCACCCTTCTGTCGCTTCCTACTTGTGGAATATGAAATAACTAATCCTTTGGCATAAGCTTTGGCAGTTTCCCAGAGAACAGATAAGCTATCGACCGAGCCTATGTTGATGTCGAGGAATGCCCGAAATTCCCTAGAGAAATACTCCACAAACCTACTGTCCATGAGAATAAAGGGGTCCATTCGCCAGTACCTTGAATCCACTGTAACATCCTTAATCATAACCTTGAGGTACACTGGAGCATGATCAGAGATGGCAATATTACCAATCGTACAGGATGCCACCAGATCCAGGGTTACCGCAGGGGTCAGAAAAAAAATCAATCCTCGTGTGACATCTGTGCAGATTGGAGAAAAACGTGAAATCCCTACCTGTAGGGTGGAGACACCTCAGACGTCCACCAACCCTAATTCCCCACACAAACCAAATACCTGTTTAGTTTGTGCAGAGGGTATCGAGGGACCTTTAGGCAACCTGTCTACTGTGGGGTCCATGAGGCAGTTAAAATCTCCCCCTATAATGATGTGCCGAGACTTAACAGTTTAGAAAAAGCATCTACCAAGAATTTAAGAGGATGAGCTGGGGGACAATAAACATTAAAGATACCATATTCTTCCCCATTTATCAAGGCTTTAACACATTCCAACAATTTAAATGAGAGATTTTTCCTTACCAATATAGCCACTCCCCTACTTCTGGTATTAAATGATGAAAAATAAACTTGGTCTAAGCCATTCTGCTGTAATTTGTGTCACCTGTAACAAAGCAATATCCACCTTCTCCTTTTTAAGACTCAAGAGTACCTTCTTCCTCTTAATTGGTGAGTGACTTCCCTTGATATTCCAGGTACACCAATTAATCAAATCATTAGCCATAATCTTCTGCAATTACATTTAAATTCCAGAGAGGAGGAACCCGAACCACAAATTGCTGAGCCTTAGTGTCGCATGGTCCACCAAATATAAAAACTACATAAACTAAAACCACTACATTTAACAAACATACAAAATTATTAAAAATAAAAAACAACAACAAAAACCAGAAAACAAACCAACATATAAAGTGCCAATAGCGCTGAGTAGGGGAACTCACCCCCTGCCCGGAGGGGGCAACTACCTGCCCATAAATAGGCATCTAACCATCTCAACCACCTTCACTTCTCCCAGCTAGAGCCACATTGCAAGCACAAGCTAAAAAGAATAAACACCCCATAGAATATCAATACGAATAAAAAAAAACATTTTTTATAAAAAAAAAATGGGGAATAAATACCCCACCCATCCTTTGGTATGTCCTAACTTACAAATTTAAAATGCACATTTTAACCACTGCCAAACATAGTTTGAACCAAATTATTATCAATAGAGGAAAAAAAAGGGAAAAAAACAAAGCTCCAACTGGATTTCCTCCATTTCTTTTACAGAATGCTAAATGCATATCCAAGCAACAATATTTATACATACTACAATTGTTTAAATTAGGTTAGTTTGTCCACAAAGTTTCTTGCCTTCTCCGGTATGTCAGAGATGCATGGATCCATCGAAGGTGATCCGAAGCACTGCCGGATATCTCAGGGAGTGCCGAATCCCAAGCTCCTTCAGTCTTCTCTTGACACCATCATACGATTTTCGTTTCTGTATCACTGCTGCTGAAAAGTCCTGAAAAAACATGATCTTAGACCCCTCATAAATTAGGGCCTTTGGATCCTTCCTCTGAAGTCTGGAAGCCTCCATGACTCTCTCCTTATCCCGATAATGGTGGAACCGCACCAGGAAAGGACAAGGGCATTGACCCAGACCCGACCTCTGTGCTGCGATCCGGTGAGCCCTCTCTATCTTCAATCCTCTCATGCCAGTCTCCAAGTCAAGGAATTTCGGAAGCCAATCTTCAACAAATTCCACAGGCCGCTCACCTTCCTTACCCCTCAGGCAGACCGATGATCTGAATGTTTTTTCTCCTGTCCCTCTTCCTTGAATGAACTGGCATCAGCTTCCACCACTGTGACCCTGTGCTCTACCTCATCCGTCCTCTTCTCCAGGACTCCCAGCTGCTGCTCATGTTTCTGCAGCATTAGAGAGACTGGAGCTAGCTTCTCTTCAATCTGTTTCCCCAACATCTCGTGAGATTTCGAGAGCTGGGTCACCAGGTCCTGAGAGTAATCGGCTCCGAGGCTGCTGCAGGCTGAGCTGCAGGCTCGGCCTCAGATGCTCCTCCTCCCTTTTTAGGCATTTCTGGACAGCTGAAAATACAGGTAAGTCAATTTTTAAACGTTTCTTGGGGCTCCACAATCTTTCCAACGTCCCAAGAAATCCTGATGACCTGGGTTGGGTGGGTTAAAGAACTGTCCTGCTCCTGCTGCGATGCGAAGCTCTGCAGTGTGATCTTCTCAGAACGCTGCCATCTTAGATCCCCGGCCATATCTTTTACTTGTGAAAGCAGATTGAGTTTAAAAAACATTGATCAAGTGAGAATGAGCTCAGCCAGGCAGAAGAGGGTGATAGTGGATTGGGGCTATTCGGGTCTCCTTTGTAAAACACTGTATTTAAATATACTGCCAGACTTGGGAAAAACTTGGGATGCAGTGACTTTTACTAGATTACACTAGGTTTTCCTGAAACCACGGGGTTCATTCATAGTCTCGATTATCACCTAGTTATTTATTCTTCCTTGGTTATATCTTAACTCGCTTCTCAGTTTTACTCAATGCGCGCATGCACGCTTGTAGGTTTGCGTTGCATTTTATTCTTCCTTGCATTTCACTAATTCACTCACTTTTAAAAAATAAATACATCAGGATTGAGAATGGTATCCATGAATGAAGGGATCTTTGCTTCAAGATAATCATGTTGCGATCAATAGAGGGAAGAGGTTGAATAAAAGATAACCAGTTCCTCCCTCCTCACCCAGAATCATAATGAATTGGGAAACTTCACTCAGGTACAGGTCATAATACTGTCTAAGTTATAATGTATAAAAATGCCTTTGAACTGAAATTTTAGTGTGCAAAACACAGAAAATACTTTGGGTACAGTTTTAGAAACAAAGGAAGTATGATTTACAAAGACAACACTTATTGAAGACATTATATAGGGCAAGATTCCAAACTCCCTAATTAAAATTAATCAATTACAAGTGTCCCAGGTTCCTCACACTCAAGGACTACTGGAGATGAGGCATCTGCTCAGCCCCATAGAAAAAAACCCATGGTCTTGGTTATTAATTGCTTTATCAAAATGCACAGTCAGGCATTCAAACAGCAGACGTGTCTGTCAGAGGCACTTATTAAGCTGGATTGAAGGATGGAGGATTTCATCACTGTTTTCAGTACTATGCTGGATCTAGTACATCTCCATGGACAGGTTGGCAACGCCCTGGATATCCATGTTGAGTACACTCAGCATCTGGTCCCTGGCTCAAGCTTGACAATATTTGCAAGGTCAGGGGGACTGCAATGTAATTCCAGATGCCCTCTCCTCTAAGGAGACTCAGCGGTGCCAGCAGGCAACATCAGTAAGGAAGAACAACAAAGGCCTCAGAAGTGTCTTCTTGGGGCATGTGAGAGGTGCCCAGTCCTTCCAAATCCCACCTGCCTGTGCTTCCAAAGTGTACAGCAGATGTGGCTGAGGGTGAGCATGTATGTAGGCATCTCAGCAGTCCTGCGCCCTCTCGACCGAAAGGCACCAGGAAACAATCACCCAGGTCTTCCAAGAGAACTCAACCAGACAACTGACTTCTTCAATCCGAGTTGCAGACATCAAGTTTGCACTCCAATGTAATGGGAGGCATATGAAGAAAAAAATGAGGGAATATATGGCACATTTAAAACATAACTGTAGATATCCTTTCACTTATGTTCAGTTTACTGTGTAAAAATGATGGGTAGGGTATAATTTTGTTGTCATACTTGGTTAAGATTTACCAATGATGTGTCAAAAGGACAGTCTTCAGGATTCCTTTTAACCTGTTAGCCAGTGTACGAGACTTCACTACAGAACCTCTGACTTGATATCCTGATCAGAGCCTTAAAAGCTACATAACATTAGTACGACGTGAGGTAGGTGCACTATTTAACTGCTGCTTTTCCCCTAATGATCAGAAGGCATGTCATGTGTAAAAAGGTGGAACTGGGATCACATGAAGAAACCAAGTGTTCACTCAGACAAATAAAATACTTTTATTTAGCAACACAAAAGGTGAAGAATGGCAAAAAAAAATCAAAGATTTACATGTCATTTTAATTCATCAGGGATTATTTGTCACATGATCAAAAGAATGTTAAAAAAAAATTCAGTAATCCTGTATTTCACACACGTGATATTTTAATTACTGAATCTAAGGTATATTTGTTGGCTCGAGTATTTGGAGTTCAACCAGTGAGTTCAAAAGCATGAGAATATGTCCTTACCTGCAATTTTTAGGAACAGTGGTAACAACTGTCCATATGCTCCTTCCACAAAGAAGTTGTTCCATTCATTTGTAAGGTTAGGAGGAAAAGCTGTGCCTATTTCTGGTGTTATTGCATGAAACATGCGGCCAAGGTCTGACAGCATGCCACAAATCTGGCAAACAAAATGCAGCACCAATGGCTTGGAAGAAAGTGATACAATTTCACTCATAGTCTGAAATTACAAAAAAAAAAGTCAATCCAATCAGCTTGCACAAAAAAGTATAAAATCTGGCAAAAACAGGAATTAAGGCATGTGGTAACATTGCAAATGCGAGGCCAATGACAACAGAAAAATAAAAAGTGTGACAAAATAAAGCACTACTTAGCAGAATATAGAGTTCTATTTAATGTATATTTCCTGGAAGGAATCTATTAACCTTTAAAAAATAATCATACCTATTCTTGCATTGAGAATTTATATAAACAAAAATAATCAATCAGTCTACATGTTAAGGAATGCAAAATGGCTAAAATTAGATTTTTTTTCCCTCAATTCCACATTCAAGGTGAGGGACCCTAATAGGGAAACAGAGTGCATAACCATTTAAACACTCAACATTAACATATTCTGATGGAAAACATAGTAAGGCCAGATGCAACAAAGTTCCATCTATTTGCTGTGGTGTCTTCTAAAGATCATCTGAGTGCATTCTAGTTTCATTGCTTTCAAAATTGTCCAGTGTGGAGCGTCTTAAATCAAAATTTGCCAATTTAGTTCCCCTTAAATTAGTGACAGCTATTACAGTAATTTTTGTCAGGGTTTTGGTGATGATTTGGATAGATTTGCAACTTTCCAAACAAGAAAAATGGGTATTGTGATTACCCACTGTAGGAACAGGCGTATTTTTATTTCCATTTAATTGAAGTGAAAAGTAAGTTGGATAGTTTCTGTAATGGGTGGCCATTTCACACTGCTGGTTTAACACCTGAATAGGAAATTGACGTTGTACCCCATATACATGAACATAAAGGTAAACCTTTCAGCAAGACAGCAGCCATCATCATTCAAAAGAGCAATTATTTTAAATATTCTATTTTTTCAGAAATGTTAAATAGTAAGAAATAAAAGGTTGCATTAATCTCCACAAAGATATGAAGGCTGTGCTCACTGTCATCAACTAGTTAAATCAGGGAGGGAAATGAGAGAGGATTAGAGATTTATTTATTCAGAATAGTCTCAAGTTATTACATTTTGACAAAAACAAAATCGAGATCCTGGGACTAAATGTTTGAATGTGCAGAACAGAGTCACCGCGAGTGGAATTGAAGGATAGAGTTTCACCAAACAGCCTGAAAAAGGAGCAATTCAAAACAAAAAAAAAATTGAGGTTCTCACACTATATGTACTAAGGGGCACAGAACAGCCATGGTGACTGGCACCACAGCACAGTCACTGAGACTGGCACAAGCTTACTTGCTTCCAGGAGCTGTTTCATTATGTACTGTGTTAGCTTTCATTGTCATCATATTATCACGTGATTTTTATATTGTTATGCCAATGAAACTTTGAAGTCATCCAAAACTATGCTCTCAGTGGCTTAGTTTACAGCAAATCCTGTTCCTCCATCATCCCTACGCATACTAGTCCAAATTTAACCTGCAGTCAAGAATCACTTGATTTTAAAATATTCATTTTTCAAATCCTATCACACCATCAGCTCATCTTACCTCTGTAATCCCCTCCAACCAATCAACCCTTCATATAAGTGCCCTCTAATTCTGGACTCCTATGCATTCCGAATTATAAACACTCCAGCACTGTAGACTAAGTATTCAGCTGTCTATGCCCCAAACTCTGGAACATAGAACATAGAAGAATACAGCGCAGTACAGGCCCTTTGGCCCTCGATGTTGCGCCGATCCAAGCCCACCTAACCTATACTAACCCACTATCCTCCATATACCTATCCAATGCCCGCTTAAATGCCCATAAAGAGGGAGAGTCCACCACTGCTACTGGCAGGGCATTCCATGAACTTACGACTCGCTGAGTGAAGAACCTACCCCTAACTTCAGTCCTATATATACCCCCCCTTAATTTAAAGCTATGCCCCCTTGTAATACCCGACTCCATACGCGGGAAAAGGTTCATACTGTCAACCCTATCTAACCCCCGATCATCTTGTACACCTCAATCAAGTCACCCCTAAACCTTCTTTTCTCTAATGAAAACAGCCCCAAGTGTCTCAGTCTTTCCTCATACGATCTTCCTTCCATACCAGGCAACATCCTGGTAAACCTCCTCTGCACCCGTTCCAGTGCCTCCACATCCTTCCTATAGTATGGCGACCAAAACCGCACACAATATTCCAGATGCGGCCGCACCAGAGTCTTATACAACTGCATCATGACCTCAGGACTCCGGAACTCAATTCCTCTACCAATAAAAGCCAGTACGCCATATGCCTTCCTCACCGCACTATTTACCTGGGTGGCAACTTTCAGAGATCTGTGTACATGGACACCAAGATCCCTCTGCTCATCCACACTACCAAGTATCCGACCATTAGCCCAGTACCCCATCTTTTTGTTATTCTTCCCAAAGTGAATCACCTCACACTTAGCTACATTGAATTCCATTTGCCACCTTTCTGCCCAGCTCTGCAGCTTCTCTATATCCTGCTGTAACCTGCCACATCCTTCCTCACTGTCAACAACTCCTCCGACTTTCGTATCATAGGGAATATCCTCCCTATATCTCCCAACCTCTACCTTGCTTCTCTCCTTTGAGACACATTTAAAATCCTACCTTTCTGACCAAACTGTTAGTCATCTCACCTAATAGCTCTGATGTGTTTGTGATCCTTTGCTTTATAACTTTCCTATGAAACACAATGGAATATTTCATTATTTTAAAGACATTGCATAAATTGTCATCAATTTGAATGTATAAGTACAGGAAAGCTGCACACAGTATGCTAAAGGAAGTGAAGTTTCTCCTTTGAATACATTTAATGTGGTGCAAAAAGCAACAAACTTAAGAGTAAGAAACCTAGTGGAAGGCAGACAGTTGGTGTCAGAATGGTCATAGTTAATAGTTCATATTTATTTGTCATTTGTATCTCTAGAACGGGATGCTGGAATGGTGAGGTTCAGGTACAACTTCAGTTATATGTCTCATGGAAGAGTACAAACCAAAATGTCAGAAGTTTGCAACATAAAATGTTTGACATTACCTAAAAAAAAGCAATTAATCACGATATTTGTTGTCATATTGATGAGAAACAGAAACGAAATCAATTGTCAATTTAAAAAAATTATTTCTGCTTACTGACTGACATAATTTAACAGCATTCATTATTGTTCAAATTCTACTAAACGAAACAGCCCTGATTTTGCAGTTGGTGGTGAATGAACAATGCTCATCGCTTGTTACAACTTTAACTCTTGGTTTTTGTCTGGCAGCTTAGAATTATTGGGAATTTGATGCAATACACAGCCTTTCAAACAAGACATGAGATCTGTGTGAACAGAGGATGCAAAAATATGCCTCTTTAACCAATCAAATTGAAGAATCCTTATTGAGCAGAGAGATGCTAGAATTAAACACTTAATTCAATGTAAAATTTTATTTTAAAAAAGCAAGAAATAAAGTATCAGACTAAGAGGTAACATAACTGGAAAGAAAAACTTTGCAGCACTAATTCAAAGCCAAAGAATGGGAACTCATACTTAAACAAGTACACTTTCAGTATCAAAGGTTGCATGGAAGAAAGTCATGGCATTAAAAATTCACTTACACATGACTGGGCCACACCCTTGTTTAATGAGTGTCCAGTGGTTAAGTATTTAACATCTTTTGCATCTTTCAGGAGTTTGAATGCCAACTATTTGACCAGATAACACTATCTAGCCAATAAAGTCTCTTAGGAAAGATTGTGGAGACCCATGGCAAATAGGACAACATAGTGATTTCTCTGTTTAATTGCCCATGTGCGACACTGCAAATTGCCATTCAATTTGCTCATTAACACTGATGGTTTCACCATTACTCTTACCTCAAAATCAGGGCCAACGTTTACCAAAGTTTACCTGATGCTTAATGAGTTGCTCATAATATTCAAGTGAAAAAACAAACTTGATTCGGTGGTCTGCCTAGGACTGAGGTGTATATCATGCTGTAATTTAAGTCCTTGCCTATGTGCATGATGCAATCTACAAGACTACAAAAGTATTCAGCCCATCGGGTCTACTCACCATTCAATGAGATCATGGCTGAAAAGATAATCCTCAATGCCAGTTTTCCCCATAACACTTGATTCTTTTACTGATTAAAAATCTGTCTTAAATTGCATTGAGTATAGGAGTTGGGAGCTCATGTAGCAGCTGTAAAGGACATTAGTAGACCACTTATGGAATTATGTATGTAATTCTGGTCTCCCTCCTATAGGATGGATGTTGTGAAATTCGAAAAGGTTCATAAAGATTTACAAGGATACTGCCAAGGTTGTAGGGTTTGAGTTACAGGGAGAGGCTGATTAGGCTGGGGCAGTTTTCTCTGGAGCATCGGAGGCTTAAGGTTGACCTTATAGAGGTTTATAAAATTACAAGGAAGGATGAATGTCGTAAAAAGAAAAGGTCTTTTCCGTGGGGTGGGGGAGTCCAGAACTAAAGAGCGTAGGTTTAGGGTGAGGGGAATAAGATATAAAAGGGATCTAAGGGGCAAGTTTTCACACTGAGGGTGGTGCATGTATGGAATAAGCTGTCAGAGGAAGTGGTGGAGGCTGGTACAATTGCAACATTTAAAAGGCATCTAGATGAGTACAAATAGGAAGAGTTTAGAGGGATAAGGGCCAAGTGCTGGCAAATGGGACTAGATTAGGTTAGGCTATCTGGTCAGCATGGACGAGTTGGACTAAAGGGTCTGTTTCCATGCTGTAAATCTCTATGACTCTACAATGTTATCACTTTTAAATCAACAAATTAAGTCAATTTCAGTCCTTGAGTCACAGTATGTCATTATTCTAAATCTCACCTCCAACCATGTCAAAACAGAACACATGATGAAGTCCCACTGTTCACTTGTTACTGAAGTTGGAAAATGTTTGATCAGCAATCTCAGAAAGCGTAAAATTTCCACATTGATTCCAAGCAAAGTGGAGTCAGGGCACTTCAAATTACTGCAGAGAAATCAGAGATGTTAAAATGTTTACAAAATTCGTGCTCCCTAAACAATCTGAGCCACAGAGTCAAGGTTCCTCCACATAGCATTTTAAAATGTTTAAATCATGCTTTCAGTAAAAAATTATGAATATAGACTTCCTTTTCAACATATCATCAACAATGTTATCAAAGTGCTTACTTTGCAATAACCTGCTAATTGAAGCTCAGCTTGTATTCCGCTGGAGCCACTCTCTCCTGACCTCATTACAATCTTGCTTCAAACATGAGCAAAAAGCTCAAGTCCAAATGAGAGTGACTGACCTTGACATCAAGGCCACATTTGATGGAGTGTGGCATCAAGGAGCTCTAGCAAAATTAGAGTCAACGAGAATTGGGCGGAAACTCTAATCTTGTCTATGAATCAGAGATCTGTATATAATCATGCCTGATAATTTAGAGCTGCTATAATTTGAACAGAAACTAAATCAAATCCCATCAGTCTTCTCTAGTGGAGATTAAAGATCCCAAGCTATTATCAAACAATCCTGAAGAAGGGCTTATGCCCAAAACGTCGATTCTCCTTCTCCTTTGATGCTGCCTGATCTGCTGTGCTTTTCCAGCAACACATTTTTAAGCTCTGATCCCCAGCATCTGCAGTCCTCACTTTCTCCTAGCTCTCTGGATGACCCCAGATTCCACATCCAAATGTACCACAAAAAAGATTAATCATTCAATTTTAGTTGCAGCGTATTAGTGGCATAACAATATAACTTTCATTTATACAGCATCATTCATGGCCTCAGGATCTCCAAATGTATTTTACAGTTAATTAAGCATCTTTGAAATTTAAAGACTGTGACAAGAGTGAAAAAAACCTGCTGTATTTGCCAATATGCCTTTGCCAAGAGTCTTGGTACATCAATAACAATCTAATAAATATAGCATTTTGAAAAACCAATATAAAGTTTCAGCAGAAGATTTGAAAGGGTAGATTTCACATGGTTCACATGAAGAACAAAGTTTTCCTCCCCTGTCTTATTCAAGTCGTATAAAGTTACCACAGTACTGTAGACTAAAGTAGGGTGATATGTCAAAATCAAGATATTATGCCATTAAGGTCTATAGTTTTGAACCAAATAGACTGGTGATCATGAGTAGTATCATACTGTTTGTAAAGATACAAACCTGTCTCAAATAAGTTTTTAAACAAGGGAAAACACATCCATCTGGTCTGACTCCTCCCTTCCCTTCCTCTGTTTCCATTGCTGTTTTCACTTCTGGGGATGGACTGGCCACTGATATCCATTATAAACCCATCTAATCCTGCATCTGGACTATACATCCTCGCACTCTGTTTCCTGTGAAGACTCTATTTCATTCTCCAAATTCCTCTGCCACCATTGCATATGCTCCAATTAGGCCAACTTCAAAAAGGGAGGCTCTGCAATCTCTGAAATGTCCACTATCTTCCTCAACTGAGGATTCCCCAGCACCATTGTCAACAGGGCCCTCGACCAGGTCCGACCCTGTCTCATCCCTCTCTTCCCTCACACAACAGCAATAGGGTTCCCCTGGTTCTTACCTACCATCCCACCAGCATCCACATCCAGAAGATCATCAACTGCCATTTCTGCTACCTCCAGTGAAATGCCATTACCAGACACATATTCCCTTCCCGTCCCTGGTCCATCTTCTGCACAGACTGTTCCCTCCGAGACATCCTGGTCCACTCTTTTTCAACTCCCAACACGCCTCCCAGAGCCCCACGTATCTTCCCCTGCAACTGCCGAAGATTTAATACTTGCCCATCTACCTCCTCCCTCCTCAGTATCCAAGGGCCCAAATATACCTTCCAGGTGAAGTAGCACTTCACCTGCACTTCTCACAATCTAGTCTACTGCATTCGCTGATCACAATGTGGTCTCCTCTACATTGGGGAAACAAAGTGTAGACTGGGTGACTGCTTCACAGAACATCTACATTCTGCCTGCAAAAAAGACCTTGAACTTCCAGTTGCCTGCCACTTTAACAGACCACCCTGCTTCCTGGTCAACATCTCTGTCTCAGGTTTGCTGCAGTGCTCCAGCGAATTCAGGGCAAATTAGAAGAACAATATCTCATCTTTTGCTTGGGGATCCTGCAGCCCTTCAGACTCAATATTGAGTTCAATAATTTTAGGGCCTGAATTCTCCCATGTCCAAGTCCCGTACTACGCACACCAGGCCTTTTATCACATGGTCTGCCATTACACAACACCTATCGTTAGCCACTAACAGTTTCCATTAACAACTATTCACCCTCCCAGCCAGATCATTATCAATTCCTTTGTCTGTCCAACTGTTCTTTTCTTTGTGGGGTCTGTCCCTACCTATAGTTTACTCCTCATTCCCTCCATCCCACCCTAATCTTCTGCTTATAAACCAAAATGTTCCTAGCTGGCATCAGTTCTGAGGAAGGGTTACCAGACCCGAAACGTTAATTTTGATTTCTCTTCACAGATACAGTCAGACCTGCTGAGCTTTTCCAGCAATTTCTGTTTTTGTTTCTGATTTCCAGCATCTGCAGTTTTTCGATTGTTATGCAAAAGTTCTTGTTGTTTGTAAAGTTTCTTCATTAAGATTTACTTTGTTAACAGTCTTAAAATAACAAATTCCTATACAAACACATTGCTTTTGCTATCCGTAACAGTTGTTTGCAAGGCAAACTTAAGTATATCCAATTCATTTTTGAAGTGATTACTGTTGAAACAAAGTTTCCATGTGGAATATTTACATTTTTTAAAGTAAAATGGAAAAAAAGTAACAGCTTAGATGATTAACTTACCAATCAAACAAAAATATTTCTTCTTCATAGCTTCTCCATTCCATAATTGTATTTAATACATCTATAAACAACTGGCCATCTATATGGTGATCTTCCACATTGGTTCCTTTCTGTAGGCAGCTATTTATAACAACAAGGCATCCAAACCCTCCTGCAAAATCAGTACAAGCAAGATGCAGCATTTAGTATATATAACTAAACATAACACAAAATTGCTTTAAAATTGCTGAATAAAACAAGGCACAAAGTTTAATTCAAGAATTAGACTGCTAAACATATTTATTTTATTTTTACAATGGTAGACTTACACTTTTGGTGTGCGAAACTCCTTGTGCATTCAGAACCAGGCAAGTTTGTCATATTAGAGAAATCTTATACAATATTTAAACAAAATAGTTGGCACACAATGAGATTTAAGTTTTGCAGAGCATCACAATGATCCTTAAAATACTTCTTTAAAAAAATGATACAGCAGAGCCACAGGTAAAACAAACGCAGGGGGAAGAAAAAGAAAAGGTCTGAAACTGTAATCTCATAGTCAATACAGATGGAATAGTAGAGTCCAAGGAACATCAAATAAGTGTTCTGAGGAAGGGTCACTGGACTCCAAACATTAATTCTGATTTCTCTCCACAGATGCTGCCAGACCTGCTGAGCTTTGACAGCAAATTCTGTTTTTCTTTCTTCGTTACTAACATCTGGGCCTAGTGCCTAACTTAGGAGAACTGTCTCACACACGAGTCAAGCACCATTAGTTGCAATATCGTCATACTCATGAACTTTATCTTACAGCCAATGTCCCAGACAACGCTATGGCCATTCTTGGGTACATTCTGCTCTAATGCAGGACAGATCCAGCAAAGATGATGACACATTGGTATAAAATTGGGAAGGAATTGTCCTGGAGTTCTCAACATCGAGTCTGAATTCTGCAGTCTTGCTGCATCCAGTTGTGAGTAATGATGGACAATTAGACAACTGGCTGGAGGAGGGTGCTTTACAAATATTCTCATCCTCAATGATGGGAAAGTCAGAGTACATGAGTTCAAAAAATAACAATGACGCATTTGCAACTGTCACCAGATGTCACCAGGATCACAGGTGCCATTTTTCAGACAAGTCAATTCATTCCACTTTGATATCAAGAAACAGCTGAAGAGAGTGTAGATAGCAAAGACTCTCGGCCCTGACAATATTCCGGCAATAGTATTGAAGACTTGTGTTTCAGAATTATAAGTGCCCTTAGTCAAGCAGTTCCAGTATAAGTAGCACACTGGCATCAAACTAGTAATGTGAAAAATTGCCTAGGTATGACCTGTACACAAAAAGCAACACAAATCCAACTTAGCCATATATTGTTTGGGTAATGCCCAGGGTCATTATTTCCAGATCCCACTGCCTCAGTTCAAATATGGAAAGAGGAGGTGAACTCCAGAGATGAGGCAAGAGTGATTTCTCTTGACACCAAGGCAGTATTTGACAGAGTGTGAAATCAAGGAGCCACTGCAATACTGAAATCAATGGAAATCAAGGGGAAAATTCTCCACTAATTGGAGCTATATCTGACACAAAGGAAGATAATTAGAAGCCAGTCATCTCAGCTCCAAGACATCTCTGCAGGAATAGCTCAGGGGAGTGTCCTAGGCTCAACTGTTTTCAGCTGCTTCATCAACTGTCTTCCTTTCACATAATGTCAGGGTGGGACTGATGCTGATGATGGTACAATGTTCAGCACTATTTGAAACTTCTCAGATTGAAACGACCCATGTCCAAATGCAACAAGACTTGGACAATATCCAGGCTTGGGCTGACAAGTAGCAAGTAATATTCACGTCAGACAGGTAACAAGCAATGATCATCTCTATCAAGAGAGAATCTAGTCATTGCCCATTGGTATGCAATGGCATTTGCCATCGCTGAATTCCCCAGATTCAGCTTCTGACATGGTTGGGGAGCAATGCGGACGTGGTTTATCATTGATCAGAAACAGCACTGGATTACCCGTATAAATACAGTGGCTACAAGAACAGATCAGAGGCTCGGAATCCGACAGGATCGTCACAGTTCCTGACTCCCAAATGCTGGTCCATCATTTACAGGCACAAGTCAGGTGTGATGGAGTACTACCTACAAATATATTGTAGATATTCACCAAGGCTCCTTGGACAGCATCTTTTAAAATCACAACCTCTATCACCTACAAAGACATGTGCAGCAGATACATGGAACAGCACTAACAGCACTATCCTGACTTGGAAATATATTGCCAATCCTTCACTGTCCCTGGGTCAAAATCCTGGGACTCCCAACTAACTGCATTGTGGGTGCATCTACAACAAATATACTGCTGCAGTGCATGAAAGCAGCTCACAATCAACTTCTCTAGGGAAATTAGGAATGGGTAATAAATGTTGGGAATGCACATGCTAAACACATAGGTTATGGCAGGCAAACGGCAATAATATGGACCAGTGAGACTAATAAGCTCATCCTGGTCCATATTGAACACATTTCTGCATTCTGAAAGAAGCTTGAGAAGACAGCTGAAGCACTTTTTGGTGAGTCTATATATAGATTGTGCATTCTAAAATTCAACAGAAAAGGAAATTGTGCCAGTAGACTGTCAGTAAGCTAATGTTTAGAAAAGGAAATAGAACAAATTCAAGGAATTACAGACTAGTTAATGTGGACGGCAAAAATAATATTGGAACTTTTCAAAAATTGAATGTAAAAACTGCTAGAAACTGAAAATGCATTAAAATATAATCAACAAGGATTTCAGCAGGAAAACTTCAATTTGATTAACTTACTGAATTATTTGAAGAAATAACAGAAAATACATGCAAAAGTAATGAAGTGGATGTATAGTAAACAAGGATGACAAAAAGGTATTTGATAAAGTAACAGGTTATAGAAATGACCTGCAGAATTTATGCAAAACAGCAATTTATCAGGGATGGAGGGGGTGTAAAACTTTGAATAGAAGGTAATCACTAAGAAATCCAATGAAGAATTCATGGAATCATTCTTACCCAGCGTGTGCCGACAACGTGAAACACATTGTACAAGCAATATTTGAGGTGAATCTCAGGTTAGAAGCTAGATAAGTGCATGACAGAGAAAGGAATAGAAGCTTATGTGCTAATGTTGACATGACAAAAATTGAGGGCAAGGTTATGCAGATTATAAGTGGCTTCATCGCCTCTTTTGTTCTGTGATTTTATTTAATTCCCTTGCAATTTTCCTTTGTAAAACACTTTAAAAGATTACTTTTCTTCTCCCAGATGGTGACTTGCAGGGACATCTATTCCTTTAGCAACATACACCATAGAAAAGCTACACCACTGATAGAGGCCATTCAGACTACCATCTCAGTCACCACTTAAGACAGATTGACCCGCCAATAATTATTTAGCTTATCCTTCTCATCCTTTTTGAATAACAGTACAATGTTTCTAGACCCTGATGCTCTTATAACTCATCTGTTGATCCACCATGAATTGGAAAACAATCATATCCCCTCTAATCCTTGTACCAATCACCTTAAATCTTTGACCCATGGAATTGATCTCTAAGAAGGTGAAACAAGTCCTTCCTGTCTGCTTTATTCAGTCCCTTATTATTCTGTACATCTTGATAAGGTCACCAGTTAACATAACTTGTTCAAAGGAAAATAACTCTAGCATATCTAAACTTTCCTCACAGCTATAGTTCAAGCACTGGCAAAATTATTGTAAACCTCTTCACTTTTTGTAAAACAATTATATTCTTCTGAAATGTGGTGACCAGAACCGTATACTGGACTCCAGCTGTGGCTTTACACAGATCTGGCACTAATTCCCTGCTTTTGTAGTCAGTTACTCACCTAATTAAAGAAAGCACCCCACATACCTTCTTTGTCATCTTAGTTACCCATACAGCAACCTTTGGGGATCTGTCAACATACACTACAAAGTCACTCAAATCCCCTATCCTTCTCAATAGTCTCCCATTTACTTGTATTCCCTTGCTTTTTTGGCCTCTCCAAATACAAAGCGTTGCACTTCTCCAGATTCGATTTCACATGTAACTTTTCAAGTCACTCACCCAAACCACTAATATCATCAGGTAGTGGACCGCCATCCTCTTCACTATCAACTACGTGGCCAATTTTTGCGTGACATGCAAATTTTCCAATCATGCCTCCCCAATTTAAAATACAATTTTTAATAATTACCACAAATAACAAGGGATTAAAAATTGAACACTTGTGGACTACTGGAAATGGTTTTCATTGCAAATCATCTATCAACTACTATCCTTTGTTTCCTATCACTGAGACCACTTTGGATCCAATTCTCCACATTCTCCTGCATTCCATGCGGTTTAATTTTTCTTAACAGTCTGCCACACGGGAAATTGGAAATGCATGACTAAAATCAAAGCAGCCAAAATCCATGCACTATGCACATCAATCTGACTGGTTACTTCTTAAAAAAATTCAACTGAAGTAGTAAGACACAACCTTCCCTTAACCAAACCACTCTAAAATCCATGCCTCTCCAAGTAACAGTAATATTGATTGCAGTAATTTGTCCATCACTGAAGTTGGACTGACCTGCTGATAATTATTTGGCCTATTCCTCTCACCCTTTTTGGAACTGGCACTTTTACAGACGTAAAATCCTCTGATACTTTGCTTGTATCCACTGAGGACTGGAATGTGTGATTGCCAGAGTATCAGCTACTTTCTAACTAACTTCCGGACTTGGTGATTTGTCCACCTTTAAAGGAGGTCAGTACCTCCAGTACTTCCGTTTTCATTTGGCTTATTTTATGTAATACTTCACATTCCTTTTAACTAGAAGGTCTGCTTTATCCCTCTCTTTAGTGAATACAGAGACAAAATACTCACATAGCACCCTGACAACATCTTCTGTATCTGCACATTTTACCATGTACATCTATGATTAGTTCAACCGTTTTCTTAGTCATCTTCTTACTATTAATGTACTGATAAAACATCTTTGGATTTTGTTTAATTTTACAGGCCAATTTATTTTTCATATCCTCTCTTGGCTGTCCTGACTTCCTTTTTCACTTCATCTCTGTACTGTCTACACACCACTAATCTTTCTGAAGTATTTTATTTAAAGTTGTCAAAAACTCTAGTTTTCTTATTTGAATTTCAGTTAGTTCAGTTGGCTGAATGGTTGGTTTATGATTCAGAGTGACACCAACAGTGCTGGTTCAATTCCCGCACCAGAATTCTCTGGATTTTAAATGCTTTAAAAGGACGGTTTTGGGCTATGGATGAGAGCTTAATTTGCTGCATCCATGGAAAGCACTGCAATGATCAAGACTACAATAATCTTGCTCATGGCAAATTGAGTAAGAGGAAAACCTATGACGGATATGGAGGATGCTCTTCACTGTGTCGAGGGGGCTTTTGAGGTGGGTTTAAAATAAATAGAAGAATGGAATCAAGCTCTAAAATCATTGAACTCAACATTGTGTCGCAGAGGCTGCAGTCTCCTCACAGGGAATAGGAGATGCTGCTCTTCGAGCTTGCGCTGAGGCTTGCTGGACTACAGTAGCAGGCTTGCCTCAGAAATGTTATCATGGGAACATGACGGTGTGTTAAAGTGGAAGGCCACTGGAAGGTCTGGGTCATTTTAATGGACAGAAATAAGAGACTCAGAGAGCTACAGCTATGAAAAAACAACTAGTATCTGGAGGAAGGAACCAGAGTCTTCAGGAGGGTCAAGAAGTTATGAAACAGGGGTTTCTGAAGACATTGCAGCTATCTGCAGACAAGTAAATGGAAGCATCAGAGATGTTTTGGTATAACTAGGGATACCATCACTGACATCCGCCAACTCCAATATGAAGATCTGCAGATGCGTGACTTATGAAGTAGTACGAGGCCCATGGTTCTGAAGATCACAGCAGATTGAACCTTCTAGTCAACGGTTTCTTTCAAATCTCAAATGGGGTCATGAGCTCCCAATTGGCGATCCACAAGTACATTTCTAAGTTCACCAATGGCTCTACAGGAAAGTAATTCAGTTTGTTCAGTTCACCACATATCCAAAGCGCCAGTCAGTGCCCAAACTGTTGGATTTGCAGCAATTACTGGGTTCCTTAGATATAAGGGACCATTAAATACACATATGTGGCTCTCAGTGCTTTGTGACATCATCTAGCCACATTCTGGGACAGGAAGGAGTTTCACTTGCTCAATTTTCAGCTTGTTGGTGTCAGACACAACCTCTACAGGTGTAGGCCTACTACCTAGGAAGTTGCTGCAATGCTTAAATTCAGCATCACTCCCAGGTTCCTTGAATGTTTGCTGCAGCCATCCAGTACACTACCTCCCTCAAGAAAATCATCTCTATTCTTGGCTTGTCAGTGATAAGGGATACTCCTAGAAGACAGGGATAATGATATACATTGCCCATGCATCCACTATTGCCAATAGTGAAAGGTGATACACTACCAGGTTCCCTTTGGGAAATGAAGCCCGCAAGGTCCCTACAGAGTTTGCAGAATGTCCTGCACATCTGCCCATAAAACCTATTTTGTTTCACCTGTGCATGTAACTGTACTAAGCCGAGAATATAATTGCAGAAGAAAACCCGACCAGCTTTCTGCAACAATGCCTCTCACTTATAGGCACACATTTAGTCTAAAAAAAATGCAACCCAACATCTTATGAATGTAATTAAACAAATGTTCGCAAATTAATTTTCAGCAATGTAGACTGAGGGATAACATTTGCCAGAATACCAGTCCTTTAATGCCAATTGATCCTTTACATTGCCCACTTGGTTTAATGTGTCATCAGAAAAATGACTATGGCACTCTCTCAGGACTATACTGAAGTGTCAACCAAAATTATGGACTCAATAGTTTGGAATGCAGCTTGAAATCACAAATTCAGAGGAACATGTGAAGTGAGAAAGAGTAAGGCTTTTTTTAAAAAAAAAAGAAGACAATAAATATTTTATGATATTAAAATTAAAAGCAAAACACTGACCGTTAAGGTTGGTAATATCTGTGCCCTTGCTTGTAGAAAGTTTTGCAGCACACTGTGTCACAAGAAGATTTTTATCTTCCTGGAGAAGAGATGGAGCAATGCACTGAATTGTGTGCAGACATGCCTCAGTCAAAGGGAAAAATCTGGAAACAGAAATGCAAATTAGTGACCAGGGACTACAGCATACAATTGTACGAAAACATATAGGTTTCTCAAGCAAGTAAGTAAAAGTGCAAATCCAGATGAGAGATTAAGACTAGGATTCATATCCCAGACAAGGTCATATTTCACTCTGCGCCTGTACCTCCATCACCATTATAACTCTGACCCAGTTTCCTAGGATGGAATTCATCCTTTTTAAATAGTGGGTTCCTGACCAGGAAAGAGTTCATAAACTTTCCAGCCACGTTATCCGAGCCAAGCCTTAACAGCCAGCGCTTGAAAGGTGTAGATGCAACCCAAATGTGGAACAATTACATTCTCTAAACTGGGTGAAAAATGGAGGCAGAAAAGGGCAATAGAAGGAACTTGGGAACACAGACTCCTTATTAACAGCTTCCCAGGGTTGGTAGCTATCAACTTCCCCCGGTAGCTCCAGGAAGTGGCAATACTTGTAGGACCTATTTTCTTAATCAACCTTTTCAGATATGTTATTACATACCTCTGGAGAAGGTGGGCTTTGAACCCAGGCCTCACAGTCCATGGGTAGGGACATTACCATTGTCCCATGAGGACCATAAGCAGAAAATACACTGTGTCTGGGCCTGAAGAGTTACATTGTCATTTTGGCACACAAGGAGACACCCCCACCCATCAAGTCTACTCCACTCTCCGTGGAGCAATCCAGTTTGTACCAATCACCTCGCATGTTCACTTCCCTCAAATGCTCACCTAATTTTCTTTATCAAATAACTTGAACATCTCCACTTCTGTCATCCTTGTAAGCTACAAAGTTCCAGATCATTACTGGCCGAGTAAAAAAAATTCTTTCACCTAGCACCTTTGAATATTTTCACAAAACCTTCAATCCATGACCCCTCGCACCTATGCTATCAGCTAAAGGGAACAGCTTTTCTTTGTCTACTTTATTTAATCCTGTCATAACCTTATATCCAACCTTTCCTCAATCTCCTCTACCTCAATGAGAATACCACCAGCTTCTTCCAAATAACTTGAAGAATTGAAAAGTGACATATTATTGAAGTAGAGAGAGATTACAGAACTCTGAGGGACAGAGAGATCTCAGCGTGCTGGTTCAGGAATCACAAAAGTTAGCACATAGGTAAAGCGAGTGATTCAGAAGGCAAATGGAATATTGTTGTTTGTTGCAAGGGGAATGGAATGTAAAAGTAGGGATGTTATACTATAGCTATTTAGAGTAATGTGCACCATTTAGGTCTCCTTATTTAAGGAAGAATATAAATGAATTTAAAGCAGTTTATTCAACTGATTCCCGGAAGGAAGGGATTGTCTTATTAACTTTAAAGGGATAAGAGATGATTCTTCTTGAAATATACAAGATCTTGAGGGACTTAACAGCAATGGTGAATTGATATTTCTCCTTGTGCGAGACTAGAACTAGGGGACACTAAGGGGTACTCCATTCAAAACAGGAATGAGGGAAGACCTTTTTTAACAGAAGGCTATGTTTCTATGAAACTTTCATCCTCAAGGAGTGGTGGAGGCAGTCATTGAATATTTTTAAGGCAGAGGTAGATAGATTCTTAACTAACAGGGGAGTCAAAGGGTATACTAGGTAGCAGAAAGTGAAGTTGAGGCCACACAATCACATCAGTCATGATCTTATCAAATGGTGGAGCAGGCATGCGGGATTGAATGACCTATTCCTGCTCCGAATACATATTTTTGCATGTAATCTTGCAGTTTAAGACCCTCATCCTTGGATTTACCCTGCTTCCTTCCATTCCATACCCACTCAAGGACCCACACATCATTCCTGAAGCATGGTGATCAGACTGAATGTAATATTCTACTTGTGGCTTAACCAATCCTTTACAAAGGTTCAGCATGATGTCCCTTTTTGTACTCGATGCCTCTATTTATGCAATAAAATTTTCAAATGCTGTGCTAAATCATCTGTCCCATATGACTTGCCACCTTCAAACATCTATACACATGAATCCTCAACAGCCCATCCAATTTGCATGTAGTGGATGGGCAAAAGGACAGCCAGCAGCAATTCAGGCAGGAAGTGGAATAATAGTAGCCCTTCATGCTCAAATGTTTCTTCTTTATTATGGCACCCAGAAAACTGTGGCCCAAGTACGTAGAACTCAAGAAGGAGTAATTAAAATCAATAGTAATACATCTGGCATGACAATAATAGCATATTGGAAATTGGCTCGAAAGAAAACAGATCACGAGAACAAGGTGGAACAAAATGATAATAAATGCTGCATGAGCAATACTTTTATTAAAGGTAAGGGAAAAAATATAATAAATAAAGCTTTGAGTGTGTCTTTATTAAAAAATGAAAGCACTTTTAAATATTATTTTTTAATCTACAATAACTTACCCAGAAATAGAAAATACCGAATTCAAGAGTAACAAAGTGACAAGTGCAATCATTTCTTAATTGACCGAAGATGTTATAATGGTTACATTCAATAGCCTGAAGGGGACAGGTTCTTTAAAAGTCAATATCTGAGATTATACAGCATAATGCTAAAGTTCTTAAGAATTGTACACCCTCCAATTCACCACAAGCAGCCCTTGGAAAATTGATGGGATGAAATATATAGCTTTAAATTGATAAAATTTCTTCTAGACTAATAATATAATATAGTACAAAACAGCTCCAGTCCACGCATTACAGGGTGATACTTCTAACATTAAGAATGAAAAGAGGGGGGACATGATAGGTGACTTCAAATAATAACTGAATTTAAGCTTCTTGACATAATCAAGTCCTTACCTGTCCACTGTAATGTACAACTGTTTTAGTTCGCAACCACCAATAACCTTGGTTTGGGTGATAAATTGAGATGCAGTTAAAGCCCAGAGCAATCCACTCTGTAATGATCTATTTGAAAGAATTTTTTAAAAATTAATTCAATTCCTTATCGATTTTTGTTAGGTCAGGATATCAAGGGGTTTGGAGAAAAGGCAGAAAAGTTAACTAAATGGTGTAAGAGGCTCAAGGGCATCTCTTCCTCTGTTCTTTTAACATATTTCAAATTCTTATGAGAATTACCTTCCTATAATGTACAGCTTTAATTTCTGTTGATCAAATATATTTGAGGGATAAAGTGTGCCCCTGTCATAAGTAAGTCAGTTATCTGTAAATTAGGTCCACTAGAATTTTACGCTGATTCAACAGATTGCACTCAGTATCATCTTAATGCAATTACGTTGGTTTGTAAAATCAATGCTTGTTTGATAATTCTACTGGGACTGAATGTTATATTTTCTCCTTTGTGCTGAAGCTCAATTTTTGAAAACCTCATCAATTTTAACACATTCAAACTTTTTTTTATTTGTAATAAACACATTCAATAGTAGCTTTCAAAAAGAAACAAGATAAATCCCTGATGGAGAAAATAATTGCAGGGATATGGGAAATGAATGGGTTGTGAGACTAACAATGTAGTAGCAGACCATGATTCTTCTTAATATGTTGTTTATGTAAAAGTAGGAAGTCCCATAATTCTATATTTTATCTGTATCCTGTTCAGTAACCAAAGTATAGTCGACACTATCACTGAATACACTTTAAGTTTACAATGCAGCCCACTATTCTGATTAATCTATTATGAAAGGAAAATTTGAAAATGAGGACAGGAAAAAGAGATGTTTTACACTGAGCAGAATCTTTGCAGATCTATCAGACATTGAAATTTTGGATATGTAATTTAGTACTATACTAGATTTAGTTCAGCAGTATCTGAAAGAAAATGCTCAGGAACCAAGATATGCAATATGTACCACTTATTGGACGACAGCATTGCAAAACAGTCATTTATCACAGAATTACAGTTCATTTTGCCCATGCTATATTTGTTCAAAAATAATGACACACAAAATTTACATGGTTATTTTGATCTTCCAGTCACTCAACTGACTGAGAAACACCAAAGCAGCAAGATCATGGGATCAGCATCACTTCCAAATCCTCCAGAAAGTCACACTTCACCTCAATTTGGTAATTCAATTGGAGCACCTTTACAAGCAACAGATTCAAAATTCTCCAACTTCCTCAGCAGCACTATTGCTGTTTTAATTCACTACTGTAATAGCAGCAGTTCAATGAGAAGATCCACCATCATCATTTCAGGGAATTGAAGTAAGGGTAAAAATACAAGACCAAGACACACAAAAAAACTCCACAAGAAGCATACATTGCATAAATAGGTGAACAGGTTAAAATTGCACTGAATTTGGTGCCACCCAAACTGAAGAACACTGATTGTGTCCAAGTTGTAGCTACAGGTTCATAATATTGGTAGATGGGTGCACTTCAACAGTAGCACTGATATCAAATGAGGCCCAAATGTTGTTTGGTGGTCTGATTTAGTACCACTCCATCATAAAGGTTGAATCTGATTGTATGATATGCAAATTAGTCATTGTAAGTCACAGGAGGAGGTGCAATGATGCATGACCTTGCTCTAATAGATGGAACCACATTAAAACGTTTATAGAGGCATAGAGATGTACAACACGGAAACAGACCCTTCAGTCCAACTCGTCCATGCCGACCAGATATCCCAACCCAATCTAGTCCCACTTGCCAGCATCTGGCCCATATCCCTCCAAACCCTTCCTATTCATTTACCCATCCAGATGCCTTTTGGACTGTAGCTGTACTAGCCTTCACCACTTCCTCTGGCAGCTCATTCCATACACGTACTATCCTCTGTGTGAAAATGTTACCCCTTAGGTCTCATCCTAAACCTATGCCCTCTAGTTCTGGACTCCCTCACTCCAGGGAAAAGATTTTGCCTATTTACCCTATCCATGTCCTTCATAATTTTGTAAACCTCTATAAAGGTCACCCCTCAGCCTCCAACGTTCCAGGGAAAACAGCCCTAGCCTATTCAACCTCTCCCTATAGCTCAAATCCTCCAACCCTGGCAACGTAAATATTTTCTGAACCCTGTCAAGTTTCACAACATCTTTCCAATACAAAGGAGACCAAAGTGCACGCAACATTCCAACAGTGGCTTAACTAATGTGCTATACAGTCGCAATGTGACCTCCCAACTCCTGTACTCAATACTCTGAGCAATAAAGGAAAACATACCAAACATCTTCATCACTATCCTATCTACCTGCAACTCCACTTTCAAGGAGCTATGAACTTGCACTCCAAAGTCTCTTTGTTCAGCAACACTATTGAGGACCTTAAAGTTCGATGTATAAGTCCTGCTAAGACTTGGTTTCCCAAAATGCAGCACCTCACATTTATCTAAATTAAATTTATCTAAAAATGGACATTTTTCAAGATATCACCATCTTCCATGTCCTTTTCCACAGTAAATACTGATGCAAAATACTCGTTTAGTATCTTCCCCATCTTCTGCGGCTCCACACAAAGGCTGCCTTGCTGATCTTTGAGGGGGCCTATTCTCCCCTTAATTACCCTTTTGTCCTAAATGTATTTGTAAAAATCCTTTGGATTCTCCTTAGCTCTATTTGCCAAAGCCATCTCAAGTCCCCTTTTTGCCCTCATTTCCCTCTTAAGTATACTCCTACTGCCTTTATGCTCTTCTAAGGATTCACTCAATCTATCTTGTCTATAGCTGACATAGGCTTCCTTCTTTTTCTTAAGCAATACCTCAATTTCTTTAGTCATCCAGCATTCCCTATACCTACCAGCCTTTCCTTTCACCCTAACAGGAACATACTTTCTCTAGATTCTCATTATCTCATTTCTGCAGGCTTCCCATTTTCTAGCCGTCCCTTCACCTGCGAACAACTGTGCTCAATCAGCTTTTGAAAGTTCTTGCCTAACACCGTTAAAATTGGCCTTCCTCCAATTTAGAGTTTCAACTTTTAGTTCTGGTCTATCCTTTTCCATCACTATTTTAAATCTAATAGAATTATGGTCGCTGGTGCCAAAGTGCTCCCCCATTGACACCTTAGTCACCTGCCCTGCCGTATTTCCCAAGAGTAGATCAGGTTTCGCACCTTCTCCAGTCAGTACATCCACATACTGAATCAGAACATTTTCTTGTATACACTTAACACTATGGCAGTCCCAGTCTATGTTTGGAAAATTAAAATCCCCTACCATAACCACCCTATTATTTCTACAGATAATTGAGATCTCCTTCCAAATGTGTTTCTCAATTTCCCTCTGACTATTAGGGGTCTATAATGAAATCCCAATGAGGTATTCATCCCTTTCTTATTTCTCAGTTCCACCCAAATAACTTCCCTGAATGTATTTCCAGGAATATCCTCCCTCAGTACAGCTGTAATGCTATCCTTTCTCAAAAACGTCACTCCCCCTCCTCTGTTGCCTCCCTTTCTGTTCTTCCTGTAGCATTTGTATCCTGGAACATTAAGCTGCCAGTCCTGTCCATCCCTAAGCCACGTTTCTGTAATTGCTATGATATCCCAGTCCCATTTCTTAAATAAACTGATGTTTTCCTTACCTCAGCAAACTCTGTAAACATTCTTTATCACACAGAAGTCCAAAATATTTTACATCCTTTAAATTCCCAAACAGTAACATACATATACCTTCTAATCAATCCCCTGCAATACATGCACCTTTTATTATGCCCCTAAAGTAAGTATTCAAACCCTGTCCTTCTGGGAGTTTTCAAAAGAATCTAGGCCATTGCACCTTTTGTCAAAAACACAATTTCACTCTCTGCTGACTCGTACTTTACCACAGCGATTACTTTCTGTCCAATGTTTCACTTCTTCATCCCCACAATCTCACTTATTTATTCCTCTATATTAGAATTAGCTCCCCTTAGAGTTCAAAGCAAATTACCAGAACATAAAAGAATGAAACAGAATGTTTGCAAATTAAAACCTAAAACTGCAAGTGTTGAAATAATCCTTTACTGTTGTGCAACAGCAATATTGAATTTTGTGGGTAATAAAATCAAAAAGTGATAATGACCAGCTAGCAAGGCTGGACAGAAAGTAACTGCATTTCTTACAAAGGTCCTGTGGATTTTTCTCAGAATGGCTTATGTATTTTACTTTGGCTAACAAAGAGCATTTTCTAGCAGTGAATAAATACACCCTTTAGTGTATAAAATTGTGACATCAATATTATATTCCATATTACAAGATAATTTTTAAAAATCACTGGTTTACTACAATATATGCTCAGTCACAGAATTGGTGTGATTACCTGCTAAAGAGAGTTTCAGACAATGCGCTGCATGCTTTCATCAGTCTCTCATGAGTAATTTCAAATTGAAGTAGCATTTCACGATACTTTTCAATAGTAGGACAAAAGTCTTTCATTTCTTCACACCACTGCAAAGAATACAGCATTTCTGCAGCAACTAGTAAAAACAAGAAACAAAATGCACAAGTATCCATAATATTTCTATAGACTAAATAAAACACTCAAATGCTTTTTTAACTTTATTGCAAAATTGTGCCACATTAGAAGAATGCTTAAATATTTTTAAAACAGCAAACCAAATCATATTGGCTTTGCCAATCTAAATACACAAGTTAAGCAATCAGTTTTGTACCCTCTGACTTAAAATATATAGTAAAATCTCAAAAGGAGATTTATACCATAACTACCTAACATGATTTGGGGGTGCCAGTGTTGGACTGGGCTGTACAAAATTAAAAATCACACATCACCAGGTTATAGTCGAACAGGTTTATTTGGAAGGATTAGCTTTCAGAGCACTGCTCCTTCATCAAGTGGTTGTGGAGTATAAGATCGTATGATGCAGAATTTACAGCAAAGGTTTACAGTGTGATGTAACTGAAATTATACATTGAAAAAGACCTGGATTGTTTGTTAAGTCTCTCATCTTTTAGAATGGGCATGTTGGTTTCAGTTCTTTTATATATAAATTCCAGAACTTTTTTAAAGTTGTATTCTCAAGTGAACTTGTAACAATAGGTGCTATGTAGCCCAGGTAATGCACTGAAGGTGTGAAGTGCGCTGTGTGAGGCTGTCTGTACCCCCATGGTCAGACTGATTCTAATCTAAAAAGAGGGATTTACAGAATCTTACATGGATTCAAGCAGTTTTTGAGCAAAATAAAATATAACTCTGCAAATACAAATTCAACCTACAAATTTATAGGTGTATGTGTGCATGTGTGTGCACATGAGAGAGTGTAAAGGGGTATAAGTCTATGAGAGTGTGGCAGTGTGTGTGAGAGCATATGAGAGGGTCTGCGTGAGAATATAGGTCTGTAGTAGAGAGTGTGCGCGTCTGTCTGTGTGTGTATATAGTGCAGCGGGATCACCTATAGTGTGACATGAACCCAAGATCCCAGTTAAGGACATCCCCATGGGCACTGAACTTGGCTATCAGCCTCTGCTCGGCCACTTTGTGTTGTTGCCTGTCCTGAAGTTCGCCTTGGATGATGGACACCTGAAGGTCCAAGGTTGAATGTCCCAAACCGCTGAAGTTATCTCCGACTGGGAGGGAACACTGCTCTCCGTTCATTGTTGTGCAGTGTCCATTCATACCATGCCTCAGGTACAATTGCAAGGCCAAGCAGAGGCCTAGCAACAGATCACACACACAAGTTGGTTGGGTGAATCTGTACTTGCAGAATTATATTTTATTTTGCTCAAAAACTGCATGAATCCATGTAAGACTCTGTAAATCCCTCTTTTAGATTAGAATCAGTCTGAACATTGAAGCATAGACAGCCTCACACAGGGCACCTTCTGTTAAAGTTCACTTGAGAATGTAATTTTAAAAAAGATTTGCAATTTACATATGAAAGAACTGAAACCAACATGTCCATTCTAAAAGATGAGAGACTTAAACAACCTTTTTCAATATATTATTTCAGTTATATCACACTGTAAACTTTTGCTATAAATTTTGTGTCTTGTGATCTTATACTCCACAACCACCTGATGAAGGAGCAGCCCTCCAAAAGCTAGTTCTTCCAAATAAACCTGTTGGACTGAAATCTGGTGTTTTGTGCTTTTAACTTTGTGCCTAACAAGAATACATCCAATAATTCTCCAAGTGTACATTCACACCATATAATATTTAATATCGTGAATAGAAACTAATATCAACAAATTCTTCCCCACCCCATCTAAAAAGGCTCTATTGGTCATCAATATCGAGAATGATGAAAGGAAGGACTGATGACTGCATCTTTGACAAGGACACAAGATTATGAAGGTTTCATGAAGAGATTTGCATCAGTACTTTGAAAACAGAGCCAGTTAAAACAAAGTAACTTGAATAGTGTGTAACAGATGTTGGACACAATTGCACAGGGAAGGTCATTGGTTGAAGCCTGCAAAATTGCACTATTAATCTTTAAAATCAATTATGCCGACCACGGAGAAATCAACAGAACATATTCAACATCTGAGGCATTATACACAAGAGACATTAGGATTCTGCTATAACAACCTTAGAAATTATTTATTTTTGAGCCTCAGCTACAAAAACATCGTTATTAAATTTAATGTACATTAGATTAAAATGAAGACAATTCAACTTAAATGATTCTCTTACTAATTGCAACAAAATTAGCCTTATTGAAAGACAGAAAACAATGAACCAAGTATTATAACAGAGGAATTATGCAATGCAATGACGTAATGCAGAAAATACTGGAGAAACTCAGCAGGCCTGGCAGCATCTCTGGAAGGAAAGAGAGCTTGTAACCTGAAAAAGTCATACCAAACTCAAAACTCTCTTTCTATCTCCACAGATGCTGTCAGGTGAAATGAATTCCTCCAGCACTTTTTTCTTATTTTTGACCTTCAGTACTACTTTGCTTTTTTTTGAAAGTAATCAGTGAAACTGCTAAATTAACACTTTTATTCCTTGCATCATTATTATATATTCTTGCTCAGATAAGACACATGTAATCACACTTTAGACCAGGGAGTCCCGAGATGTTGCCCACCAGGATCCCATTTCAACTCTTGAAAACTGGTATCTCTGTGTGTGTGTGTGTGTTGGGGCTGGGTGGTGTGTGTGAGACAGAGAGAGGGGTGGTGGTGAAATTAGAAACATGGAAATTGTATTACTTTTTCAAATAATGTAAAGCCTAACAGACACTGAAAAAGCCGTCTTAGTAAGAAGATTAAATTACAACTGCCAGGATGCGGACAAGAAAGATTTCTTAGCAGCATTAGAAACAACACTTAAAAGACAACTAACTCACAGAAGAAATCCAACAATCCATCAGACAAGTAGTCACACCAACATTAAACAGAAAAAAAGGAAACACACTCAATACACAAAAAAGGAAAGCACTGGAAAGACTTAAAAAAAGACAAAAACATTGTTATCCTACCTGCAGACAAAGGACACTTGATAGGCATTCTAAATCGAAGAGGCTACATTGAAAAAGCAAACTCACGTCTTGCAAACAGCAACACTTACCAACAAGTGACAATAGACCCGAACCCACTAGAGAACTGAATCACAGCCCGACTCAAAAAACTTCAGAAATTTGGACACATAAATAAGACCAACTTCCAAAAAATGAAACCAGATGGATCCAACACACCACGCTTCTACGGATTACCCAAAATTCACAAACCAGGAGCCCCCCTCAGACCCATAGTCTCACTACCTGAAACACTAACTACAGATTGGCCAAGGAGCTACACCAAAGACTAAAACACTTAGTAGAAGACTCACACCACTCCATCCACTCCACCCAAGAATTCCTGAAGACCAAAGACACTAAGATAGAAGAGGATGAAATAATGGTCTCCTTTGATGTAACAGCCCTGTTTACCTCAATCAACATTAACCTGGCCAAGGAAACACTGGCTACACTATAAGACGACCCAAAGACACAGACACCAAACACCATTAACTTCATCAACAAGGAGATGATGATCAAGCTAGTGGACCTATGCCTTACCACCCACTTCACCCTCAACAACAAAACATACAGACAAATCAATGGAACACCCATGGGATCTCCACTATCAGGGTTCTTAGCAGAGGCAGTAATGCAGAGACTTGAACAAACAGCTCTGCCAACCATCCAACCCAAACTCTGGGTCCGCTACGTGGATGACACGTGGATGAAACAAGTTAGAGGAAACCTTCAAGGCCATCAAAAATACCCTTACTGGCATAAAACTCACTAAAAAGAGGAGGAAAACAACAACAAACTGCCATTCCTAGATGTCACAGTAGAGCGAACAGCCAATGGGAACTTCAAACCAGCATCTACAGAAAAACAACACATACAGATCAAATATTGAACTACAGAAGTAATCATCCCAACACCCACAAACGAAGCTGCATCAGAACATTATTTCAACGAGCCAACACACAATGCAGCACAAAGGAACTACACAGAGCAGAGGAAATGACCTATACCGTGCGTTCAAAAAGATTGAGTACCCAATAAACACAGTCCGCCGATTTCTCAGCGATAAACGCAAACAAGCAGTCAAAACACATCCAGAAACCCTAGCCACTCTCCCCTACATCAAAGACATCTCGGAAATGACTGCCGGACTACTCAGACCCCTTGGCATCATGGTAGCCCACAAACCCACCAACACACTAAAACAGCAGCTAATGAACTTCAAAGACCCTGTACAGACAATGAGCAAAACTAACGTCATTTACAAAATGACGATTCCTGAAGAAGGGCTCATGCCTGAAACGTCAATTCTCCTGGTCCTTGGATGCTGCCTGACCTGCTGCGCTTTTCCAGCAACACATTTTCAGCTCATTTACAAAATATCCTGCAAGGACTGTAACAAACAATACATTGGACAAACAGGCAGAAAACTAGCCACCAGGATACATGAACACCAACTAGCCACAAAAAGACATGACCCTCTCTTACTAGTATCTTCACATACGGATGAGGAAGGACACCACTGCGACTGGGACAATACACACATCCGAGGACAAGCCAAACAAAGACATGCACGAGAATTCCTCGAAGCATGGCATTCCAATCAGAACTTAATCAACAAACACATCGAGTTAGACCCCACTTACCACCCCCTGAGAAAAGGAACAGGAAGTGACTTCACCACAGGAAATAACATCACCAACCCAAAGTAACCCAAACATATAAATAGAAAGCAGGAAGTTTCAGCATTGCTTCGCATGAGGTCCACTGAAGATGTTACCTAGTAAGGTAATGAAAGGTTCATTTCCAGACCTATCAGCTCAGCGAGCAAACCTACATCCAAAACCTCAACCTGAGCTACAAATCTTCTCAAAACTCGCTAATGTAAAGACTACAATTTTTATTGCTGCTGGAGCCAGGCCTTGAGGTTGTGTCATTTAGACTACAGCCAGAGTTTGACAAAAGTGGAAGGATTTGAAACTGCCATGCTGTTGTTCACTCTGTCAGAGCTCAACAGCACCTTTACTGCCTCAGAACTCTGACCTCAAATTCTGTGACCCCATTTGGGCTGCTGCCCTCATTTTCAGAAGCCCTGCTTTAGACTCAAATACTCAAACGTCATCAAATGTATTTCTATCAGTTTACCATGGAGCTGATGGACTAATAGATTGTTGGATTGTTATTTGGAACATGACTACTGTGCAGGAGTGCATGGGGCACCCAGGATACATGCATATTTACATAACTAATAGTTCTTAACAATATGAAGCAAATAACTGAATAAACAACAAACAACATGGCTGATTAGTTTACAATGTATAATTCGCTATACAAAATACTATTCATAGTAAATCAGGACATTATGTTAAAGATAATCTTAAAACATTAGAAAAGTCTTTCAAAAAATGTCAATTAACTTAACTAGAGTCATAGAGATGTACAGCATGGAAACAGACCGTTTGGTCAAACCTGTCCATGCTGACCAGATATCCCAACCCAATCTAGTCCCATCTGCCAGCACCCGGCCCATATCCCTCCAAACTCTTCCTATTCATATAGCCATCCAAATGCCTTTGAAATGTTGCAATTGTACCAGCCTCCACCACTTCGTCTGGCAGCTCATTCCATACACGTACCACCCCATGTGTGAAAAAGTTGCCCCTTAGGTCTCTTTTATATCTTTCCCCTCTCACCCTAAACCTATGCCCGCGAGTTCTGGACTGCCTGACCCCAGGGAAAAGACTTTGCCTATCGAATTTTGTAATCAACAACTAAGAGCTTTGGATTGGTGAGTCTTTTTGCTGATATACCATCAGCTATAATTACCAAGAGTTGGATGATGAGCTTGCAAATAGATTTCATATCCTATAAAGTGGTTATGTTACTGTGTCAACTGTCCTGTAAAATAGTTATTTGATTAACATTAGCCATCATTGCAATGGTAACTTTAGCTATCTTGTAAGAAGCAACAGACAAAAATCTTTTTTTAAAAAAAAAATCAAAGGATACAGAGGTTTATAAAATCATAAGGGCATGGATAGGGTGAATAGCCAATTTTTTTTTCCCTTGTTAAGGGAATCCAAAACCAGAAGGCATAGATTTATGGTGAGAGGGGAAACATTTAAAAGAGGCCTGAGGGGCAACTTTTTCACACAGAGGGTGGTACATGTATGGAACGAGCTGCCAAAGGAGTTGATGGAGGCAGGGATAATTACAACATTTAAAAGGCACCTGTATGGGTACATTAATAGGAAGGCTTTAGGGATATGAGCCAAATGCTGGCAAATGGGACCAGAGTAATTTAGGATATCTGGTCGCCGCTGATCAGTTGGACTGAAGGGTCTGTTTCCATGCTGTATAACTCTATGACTATAACTTGGATGCTGGAAGTCAAAAACAAAAACAAAAATTGCTGGAAAAGTAAATCAGCAGGTCTGGCAGTAGTGGACAGCAAGTTATTGCAAAAATATGCCTTATATAGAAGAAAAGCTTTCTTTTTGTTCACAGATATTAAAGCAGTTCTGTACATGCTTTGCATATCAAGAAAACAAACACTGGAATTTGACATTCCTCGCAGTTGCAAAAACTAAAGGCATTTCTTACTCATGCAGGACAGTATTTACATAAATGGAGGCAATCAGGGGGCCGATAAATAAACAAACCCTTGTTAAACTTCAGTAGAAAGATCTTAGACAGTGGTGTTTCTCCACAGCACCTTGGCAACAGCTACTCCAAGCTTTAATGCATCCCTCAGCTCATAGTCCTGGACCTTGGAACATGCCAGTTTGCAAACACTCAGTCAAGGTCAATTCTTTATACTGGAAGACCAACAAGCTTTGGGAAGACCAAACAGCATATTTCATTTCAGGTCCAGTGACTCTTCTTCATAGCTGAGACTAGCTAGGAAAAGTTTGGCATTTGTGCTAAAGAGGGGGTTGCAGGGGAGGGGGAGGGTTGGAGGTGGGTGGGGAGGAGTAAATCATAGGTGGCAATGGAGCCCAAAGAGAGAGAAACACAGTTGGGCAGTCAACCTGGGAGAATGAATAGGTACTAATGGGGACTACTGATAGTTGACAATGGATTATTTTTGTTGGCAGCCCATGACATGACAAGGCCTGGTGTAGGGTTGGGGTAAGGACCTAGGAGGTGCTCAAGTCCTAAAACTGCTGGACTTAAAATTGAGTCCAGAACACTGCAGGGTTTCCATCTTTAGGAGATATACCAACCTTACCCTAGCTACAATCAGTTCTGAAGGAGAGTCACCAGCATGTCCACACATGCTGCCAGTCTTGCTGAGTTTCCCCCACAAATTCTGTTTTTGTTGAAGAAAAATCTTAACTAAACTCTCAATGAGCCAAAACAAAAAGTTGGATTTCCTCAACAAAGGTTTATTCAGCAAATATGTGAAATCTTAAGAGTTTACAAGTTAGTACCAAGACTACCAACCAAATTAGTGGTTCTAAGCTGTGTTCAGAGTACGGCAAGAAGTCTCAATAATTACTGAGATATGGAGGCACAAAAACTTTTAAAAATCCTTGCTTCTGCAATTGAAACTCCATGCATATCAGATGAGATCAAGCTGTGTTTAGTTATGATTATGGAATGCTCTGCTCGCATTTAAAGCCACAGTTTATGCATGAATAATAATCATGTGATCAATATACCAGAGGGTGATCATATTTATGAAACTCCAGCCAAGAACTGACATAATATAAATTTGATCAGAGCAGAAAAATTAGTTTCCAGCTATGACAAACTAGCAGAGTGCATAAGGCCAAGGGGAGGATGATAAACATGATGAGGCTGTTTTGATTCAAAGTTATTTTGATCTCACTGTATTCTTGATTGAATTTTGACAATTCTAGTTTTTCAAGTTTAAAATTGTTATTTGAGGTCTCATCAGTAGGAGATGGTTTGAATGGAAAGTAGGTTTGTAAATGAGTAAATGTTTCAGCTATTAACTGAAAATTTAAATTTCTCTTTTTAAAACAAGTCTTTCCAGGTCCCGTTCTTCTTAAAAAGTGAATGGTGACTGCAAATGGTTCCCACAACATCCAGTTTTGCAGGTTTACAGCTTAACCCTCAGAAATATCACCTACACGTTATTTTTAGTAATTCTGTTATAAGTTTTTTTTTAGTTGCTCACTCATAAACTACTCTCAAGACATCAGAGTGTTTAATTATTAAATATTTAAAACTGGGTTAATTATCTAAGAGCTTAACAACATTACCAATGAGCTTACTTCCAAACAAACTTACTTTCTGATGTAGACAGGACTGAATGAATTTCTTCCTGTTCACTGAATACATTGGCTTCTAATATATGTAACAGCACGAAGTTTAATAATGCTGTGATACACAAATGACTTGGTATCTTGTCAGAAGAGTAAATATCAGCACCAACACACAGAGCATCTTTGTTCAGACTCAACCGCTCCATCAGCAATACTTTACTCAGCCACTGTGAATAAACAACACATTAAATTTTGGAAATTATTTATCATTACACTATTGGAATGCATCAAGAAATACATATTAAACTTCCAAAATCATGCTTGGTCACCAAGCAACTTTTAAATATTGATGACAGTCGCTAAAGCTACACATTGCACAAATGAAATAACATATCATATCTAGTCATTGCTTTGCATGCACCCTACTTCGTGTAAGGACACCATTCGTTTCTGTCACATCTGCTACAGAGATGCCACATTCCACAGGGATGCTTATGACACATCTTCCTTTCTCCTCAACCAAGGATAATCCCTCCATCCACATTGGCCGACATGCCTGTCAGCTATTTCCGATTCTTCCTTCCTCTTAAGGATCATAGAGATGTACATCATGGAAACAGATCCTTCGGTCCAACTCATCCACGGTGACCAGATATCCTAAATTAATCCAGTCCCGTTACCATAATTTGGCCTACATCTCTCCAAACACTTCCTGTTCATATACCTATCCAGATGCCTTTTAAATGTTGTAATTGTACCACCATCCACCACTTCCTCTGGTAGCTCATTTCATACACACACTACCCTGAGAGTGAAAATGGTGCCCCTTAGATCCTTTTTAAATCTTTCCCCTCTCACCTTAAACTTATGCTCTCTAGTTTTGGACTCCACTACCCTTGGAAAAAGATCTTGGCTATTCACCCTATCTATGCGCCTCATGATTTTATAAACTTCTATAATGTTACCTCTCAGCCTCCGATACTCTAGGGAAAATAGCCCCAGTCTATTCAGACTCTCCCTATAGCTCAAACCCTCCAATCTGGCAACATCGTTGTAAATATTAAGGTTTTCTGAATCCTTCCAAGTTTCACAACATCCTTCCGACAGCAGGGAGACCAGAATTCAGCGCAGTAATCCAAAAGTAGCCTAACTAATGTCCTGTACAGCTGCAACATGACCTCACACTCCTATTCTCAATGCTCTGGCCAATAAAGGCAAACATACCAAACACCTTCTTCACTATCCTGTCTACCTGCAACATTACTTTCAAGGAACTATGAACCTGCATTCTAAGGTCTCTTTGTGCAGCAACATTCCCCAGAACCTTACCATTCAGTCTGTAAGTCCTACCCTGGTTTTGTCTTTCCAAAATGCAGCACCTCATATTTTTCTAGAATAAACTGCATCTGCCACTTCTCGGCCCACTGGCCCATCTGATCAAGATTCCGTTGTACTTTGAGGTAACCTTCTTGGCTATCCACTACTCCACCCATTTTGGTGTCATATGCAAACTTACTAATCATACTTATGTTCTCATCCAAATCATTAATATAAATGACAAAAAGCACTGGACCCAGCATGCATCCTTGTAGTACACCACTGGTTCTAGTCCCATCCTTTCTGCTCCCTCGCAGCATAACAGAGTTTCACTTGCCCTTACACCCTATCCTCTAGCCTCCATGTTCAAAGGATCCTCCGCCATTTCCACCACCATGACAGCCTGACCTATGCTACACGGTCTGCAGCAATTCAAGAATGCTGTTCACCACCATCTTCTCAAGGGCACGAATGAATGGGCGATAAACAGTGATCTTGCAAGTGATGCTTACCCCTGAAATAATTAAATAAACAGCGCATGTTTACATATTGCGCAAGACATCAAATTTTACCTGTGGAGTTAGTTTCTGCCTCAGATTTTCCCATTCTGAATTATTTGGAACAATGCATTCAATAAATGTTATGAGATGACCACGAGGTAAAGGCTGAGCCGCTTTCAGCTTATCCAGCAAAGAAGAAGTGCACGTAAGAAGCACTTGGAGGCTTTAGAGGAGAGAAAAAAAATGAAATTATTGTCTATCAATTGCAAACAATTCAAAAAAATCATCAATTTTGCACAAAATTATTTTAGCTTATAACCAGAAAGAACACCATGATTAGCAATGGTTTAAATTCAGGTAATTTTCTAGCTTCCTCGTCTGACAGCTTTGATGAAATAACTTCATTCATTTATGGAGACATCTAATGGCAATAATTTGAGCTCAAAAGGTATTTCAAATGACTGAAATTGCAAGACTCATTGAACTCATGGAAAATTGGTTAGTTTGTTCAAAATTGAGCTGTTAATTGGAAAAACGTGATGACAAACAAGGAAGCAACATCTAAATACACAGCAGTGGTCAATAGTAAACATTATTTGAGCAAATATGAATGAGTCAACAGCAGATGTCTTCAGTCAAAAAACCCTTGGATTTTAATGTATCCTTTTCCCATTTCAGTCCATAATTAAAATAATGAAAAACGAATATATGGTCTTTATACAACTAATGTGAGGTGGTGCATTTTGGAAAGGCAAATCATGGTAGAGCATATACACTTAATGGTAAGGTTCTGGGGAATGTTGCTTGACAAAGAAACCTTGGTGTAAAAGTTCACAGTTCCTTGAAAGTGGAGTCTCAGGTAGATAGGATAGTGAAGAAGGCATTTGATATGCTTGTTTTTATTGGTCAGTGCACTGAGTATAGGCATTGGGAGGTCATATTGCGGCTGTACAGGATATTGGTTAAGCCACTATTGGAATACTGTGTGCAATTCTGGTCCCCCTGCTATAGGAAAGATGTTGCGAAATTTGAAAGGGTTCAGATAAAGATTTATAAGAATGTTGCCAGGGTTGGAGTGTTGAGCTATAAGGAGGGGCTGAATAGATTGGGGCTATTTTCCCGGAGCACTGGAGGCTGATGGGTGACCTTATAGAGGTTATAAAATCATGAGGGACATGGAAAGGGTAAATAGGCAAGGTCATTTCTCTGCGTTGGGGGTGTTCAAAACTAGAGGGCATAGGTTTAAGGTGAGAGGGGAATGTTTTAAAAGGGATCTAAGTGACAACTTTTTCACACAGAGGGTGGTGTATGTGTGGAATGAGCTGCCAGAAGTAGTGGAGGATGCAGATACATTTACAACATTTAAAAGGCATCTGGATGGGTACACAAATAGGAAGGCTTTACAGGAATATGAGCAAAATTTGGCAAATGGGACTAGATCAGTTTAGGATATCTGGTCTGGATGGACGAGTTGGAGCAAAGGGTCTGTTTCCATACTGTATAATTCTGACTCTCTGACTCTAAAGATGCTGGTCTGACAAGGTGCACCCAGGAGTGTAAGAGTTCAGAGAAAACATCAGAGCAAGGTACAGGCTTGACTGTAAGGAATTCACTACTCTCTGTAATAAAACTCAAGTGTTTCGGAATGTGTTCCTTCTATCCAACTCTCAACGCAAAAGTAGGGGAGGAGATGGTGTTAATCTCATTGTCAATGTTGTTCTCCATTAGAGGTAAAGGATTTGTTCAATGAATACATAGGAATTTGGCTGATGGCAATGTCAAAGTCAGAAAATCTTATATGACAACACTAAATCATTATCATACAGCGTTGTCCTCCTGCCTCTTCATTTTGGACAGGAAAAGATCAATTAGAATGACAGAGACTCCTTCATCTATGAGCTCCATGTAACTAATTCAAAACAAAATATGCCATAAGGTGCCCTACCAACATCCAAGGTCAATGCACAGATATTAGTTGGATCTGATCACCGCCTGAAGTAATTTTCTGATCAGCACTTTTAAGAGATACAGTTATGGCACAGCACTGGCCACGCTACAGATTACTCTCTGGTACACGGCACGGTGGCACGGTGGCACAGTGGTTAGCACTGCTGCCTCACAGCGCCAGAGACCCGGGTTCAATTCCCGCCTTAGGCGACTTACTGTGTGGAGTTTGCACGTTCTCCCCGTGTCTGCGTGGGTTTCCCCCGGGTGCTCCAGTTTCCTCCCACAGTCCAAAGATGTGCAGGTCAGGTGAATTGGCCATGCTAAATTGCCCGTAGTGTTAGGTAAGGGGTAAATGTAGGGGTATGGGTGGGTTGCGCTTCGGCGGGTCGGTGTGGACTTGTTGGGTCGAAGGGCCTGTTTCCACACTGTAAGTAATCTAATCTAATCTACACTTGTGTGAGGATACAGTCTTAAAGTACTTTCATTCAAAACAGAAATGTTACCCTTGTGTCCATGACAACACAATAGGAAACCCAGATTAAAATAACAGTTCCTCAGCTCACCTGAACAGGCGTACTCTAGTATTCCCACAGAGAGTACAGAAATGAAGTGGAACATACTTTTTCAAGACTACAAATATAGTTCAGCATTCTCAATAAACAGGAAGCAAGAACAGAAAGATGCTGTCTGACTCAAGGCTAGTACCACTGCAGCGAAGCTTGTCATCGAAGCTAAGTGACCTACAATCATTAACTACAAACGAGATTTGAGTAAAACATTTTGTGCACTAAGAATCACCTGAAGTAAAGTCCAAAAGAGTGCTGGATAGTGTGTCAACAATTACTGTTTACAACTGTTATAATATCCAAATGTCCTTTGACACAGGGAATGTTATTCAGACTTGAGATGATAAGTAGAAAGTGATATTTGTACCAAAAGAGTGTCAAGCAATGAAAATCTCTGAGAGAGAATCAATCTATTGTTGATATTCAATGGAATTATCAATTCTGAATCCACCACAAGAAACATCCTAGGGTAGCCATAAAGCAGAAACTGACTGCATCAGCCAGATAAATACATTGGCTAAAAGAACTGGTGCAAGGCTTTATCACTGTAATCACAGTTTGAGTCTCAAAGTTTGTCCACCATTTACAAGACAGAAATCAGGAGTATGATGATAGACTCTCCACTTGTTTGGGTGAGTGCAGCTCCAACAAAACTCAATAGGTTCGACCAACAACTGCATACCCAAAGTCCTGCTGTATGGCAAACTAGCCACTGGGTCATAACCTCCTGGATGTCCATACTATTGCCATAAGGATACCAAAAACTGACATAATACAAAAACATGAATGGAATTAGACACTGATGACTGGGAGTCAGTCTTGATGGCAATGGTCACTCCTTAGAAGGACAAAGAAAGAGGCAACTAAAATCAAAAACCTCAGCTAAACTGAGAATAGATCTAAGAGAAAACAGACGGCAAGAATCAAGCACCTTCTCAGTCGACAATTTTCACCTGCAGCAAATAAAGCAGAGAATGGAACAGCACAGTAGGGCTCCTGAGCCTCGCAGAGATGCTTTATATAGATTTGACCACTGCGATACAAACTATTGTCCAGTGGCAGTCTTATGTCTCCGAAAAGTGTTAGTATAACATCTTAAAATAAATTACTTAAAAAACAAAAGCAATTTCAATATTACTGTGTTCTTAAAATTTGAGTTAAACCACCTAATTAATTGCATTGAACTCTCTTACAATGAATAATCTCCTGATGACAGAATTGAGAATTGTAATTTCAAAATCGTTTGGGTCACGTCACCAGGCTATTTTGCGAATTATTAAATAATTTGAAATGAAAAGTTTGGAAATAGTATAGTAAATTGAAGGCAGAAAGTGAGCACTGCAGATGCTGGAGATCAGGGTCAAAGAGAGTGGAGCTGGAAAAGCACAACCAGTCAGCCAGCATCCAAACAGCAGGAGTATCGAGATTTCGGGCAGAAGCTCTTCCTGATGAAGGGCTTATGCCCGAAACGTCGATTATCCTGCAGTTTGGATGCTACCTGACTGGCTGTGTTTTTCCAGCACCACATTCTTTGATAGTAAGTTGATGGTTGGTATTTGTTTCTTCTTCAGAGTGCTGCTATGCTTTCAAAACTTATTTTAAAAAGTAAAATTAAAGAAACATGTTTCCTTTCATCTCGTTTAGTTTTGTTTTGACCACTTCATTTGGCTATAAGTTCTTCAGAGGAGAGTTAGGCAAGCTGATCCAATTCTAAAAGTATAGTTTAATGTTTTGACCTTTGAAGAGCTTACTTCTGCAAACAAGTCCCTTCCCTGCTCTAATGTTAGCATCTTTGCTACATTAATGATGTCCATTCCATTCACCTAACTTCTCATCTTAAGTATAATTGAAACTATCACCGTGTACTGGACTTTAAAACTAACTCTTGCTATAAAGGTAATTGACTAATATCCATATCACTGGATCACTTAATATTTCAGTCATATAAATAAATGTAATTTAAGTATCTATCCTAGATGCTAGTTTGTTCAAAATCCTTTGAATATTTATCAACACATTTTCTTGCCAATATTTTTTGGAACAAAAGATTTGTATGCAGTAAGAAATCACTTAGCTGTGGGCAACATTCTTATCATCACACCACAGCTGGACTTTTCCTACATTATTCTAATGACTGCAAGTTCAAGAAGATTAATTATAATTGCAAGGAATACATAATGCAAAAATGCCACATCTCAAATTTACTACATGTCATAATATAACAGCATGCAACGTGTGTATTAAGACCAAGCAAGGATGTAATATAAGTAAGAAGTTGCTTTGCACAACAGGCAAATATCAACTGGTCAAGCTTCTCACAGGAAAATATATTTATCTGTGTAGAAAATATCAGAAAAAGAGTATGCTTATTTGTGAAATAATACCTCTTCACATCCAACGTTGATGCTTGGACTTGAGTTTTCAACCATGTTGCAGAGCTATGAAAGAAACCACATTTTCTAAAATTCCCATCTTGTTGTTTGATTAGTGATGTTAATCCTAGCAACCAGGTTTGTTGTAGTTTTTGCAGATCAGCATCTAAAACAAGAAGAAAAAAACTCAATAATTCAATAACTTCATGTAAAATATATTTTAACATACTTCAACATCCTGAAGCCCTGAATATTTTAGTTGTGGTTTGGAATGTTTCCTTTGAAATTGTGGCTTTTATGAATGGTGCAAAGGGAACTCTTGAACGCATTCATCACAACTTCTTGTTCTGTGTTTAAAATAACCTGGATATGGTAAAAACAATATAAAATGCCACAAAGCTGGCATCTTAGAATAATGATGCATTCAGTGTTAAGGCAACGATAACTATAAAATTTATATCATAGAATATACTTTCTATAGAAATGGAAAATAAAATTATCCTAACAACAATTAATTTTGCATATATATAGAATGCAATTCACAATGATTTTAACAATTTCTTCAGGGTTTTGTGTTCTAAAACTTTGAGCATCAGAAAAATAGAAAATAATTTACTTCAACATTTAAAAAGAATCAAAAGTATAATTTAAATACTCATTTTCTTGTTGTATTCACACTAATGCAGGTTATATCGTAGAATTGTCATCTGTACATGTATACTGGACAACATTAAATTTTATAAGTATATTATTTGCTGTGGTTCTGTTCGCCGAGCTGGAAGTGTTTGTTGCAAACGTTTCGTCCCCTGTCTAGGTGACATCCTCAGTGCTTGGGAGCCTCCTGTGAAGCGCCTCTGTGGTGTTTCCTCTGGCATTTATAGTGGCCTGTCCCTGCCGCTTCCGGTTGTCAGTTTCAGCTGTCCGCTGTAGTGGTCGGTATATTGGGTCCAGGTCGATGTGTTTGTTGATGGAGTTTGTGGATGAGTGCCATGCTTCTAGGAATTCCCTGGCTGTTCTTAGAAGAAGCTGAAACTGACAACCGAACGCGGCAGGGACAGGCCACTATAAATGCCAGAGGAAACACCACAGAAGCGCTTCACAGGAGGCTCCCAAGCACTGAGGATATCACCTAGACAGGGGACGAAACGTTTGCAACAAAAACTTCCAGCTCGGCAAACAGAACCACAGCAACGAGATCCCGAGCTACAAATCTTCTCACAAACTTTGTATATTATTTGCAATAGTGACAAAATAATATTTTATGCTTGGTGTAAAAACCAGAAAATGCTTCCTAACAAAGTATATATTTCAAGACATAATCTCAAGTAGTAATAGGATTTAACCTTACAAAGCTAAAATTTGAATAAAAAAAATGACAGTAAATACAATGTGAAAGTTTGCAACGTGAATTCAAGTCATTATCGTTTTAAACAGCATAAGCATACTAAAATTGAGTTCTCTGGGTACACAACTAGAGGTAGTTTAGTTTGTTCAACATGACAATGCAAATGAGGGATAAGCATAAGTAAGTGAAACAAAGTCCCTCAAATAGCTATAATCATGTCACTTAATCTGAACAAAATTGTCAGATTTTGAAGAGAACTTCCAATTTTTGTAGTCAGTACATTTATACCTTTGTTAACATAAAATAATGCGACCTAGAGAACCAATGGAAAACTTGAGATGGGGAATTAAGATAGTAATTAGTAATAAATTTACATTATAGTTTACTTGAAATTATTTCACAATCACTCGACCACTATTTTTGACAACCCTAAAATTAAGATGTTGCTTTAAAAATCAAACATAAATCCTTTTCCATAAAGTAAATTAATGTTTCAATTTTAGGAAATTAATGTGATTTATTTTTGATGTTTCCACTTTTGTTAAGATAGAGGGATAAAGTGAACCCATTAATGCTGATTGACAGTTAATTGCTTGGCTTTGTTTAAACTTCAAACCAAACAGACTGGCTCGGATTTCTCAGGGTCCATATATGTAAATAATTCTTTCTGGCTGCAAAGAGCAGGACACTGTGTAGCATATATGTAGCATCCAGTTCGAATTCCCATGTATTAATAGCGTATTCTCTGTGGCAATGCCTCTACCACTGTTCACTTCCCAGCCAAACAGCACTTTCCACTCATGCAGTACCAAATGTTAGTTTTCCACTTGGATTTGTATTCTTGTGAAATGCTCTGATGAATACAAGTTTAGATTAGATTAGTTTCCCTACAGTATGGAAACAGGCCCTTTGGCCCAACAAGTCCACAGAAACCCTCTGAAGAGAAACCTACCCAGACTCATTTCCCTACATTTACCCCTGACCCATACATGCACCTAACACGAAGGGCAATTTAGCATGGTCAATTCATCTAACCTGCACATCTTCTGGAATGTGGGAGGAAATGGGAGCACCCAGAGAAAACCCACGCAGAAACAGGGAGAATGTGCAAACTGTACACAACCCGTGGTTGAAAAGCTTTAACAAAATGTGTCTTCTTTCCCAAGTTCTATATTGCTAAATGACTATTTATAGTTCTTTTATCTATCCCATTAAGCTTTTACAAATTTCAGGATTTCTCCAACATTATTTCAGTTTTACTCATTTTAAATTTTTTCATTAATTCACTCAGATTTGGTCACATTTGTTTGTTATGAGCTTACTGTTGTTTAAATTAATGATCTGTATAGGTCACAATATACAATTGACACAGAGGTAAGACCTGTAAGACCTTAGGGCAGTAGACAATATCTAATGCTTAAGTAAATCTTGATACATTAACAGGATAGTGGTTATAGCTGGTAAAGTATGGCTAAACTCAGAAAGAACACTATTACGTACCTGGGTAGGGTGAATACTCAACATTGGTACTCCCTTCAGGGAAAAGCATTAAATTAAGTCAAAAAAGGACTAGGTGCACAGATCACAAGAAATTCTGTGAATGTGATAGCAAAAGAAAGCCAAATTTTATCGAGCATTTATAGTACAACTGATTTTAAAGCAAAACACGGTACTTGGCTTTGTGCAAAACCTTAGTCAGGTCTTAACTGAATACTGTGTCCAATTCTGCTCTCCTCACTGAGTGAATTAATCTGAGACTTTGGAAAGGGTACAGAGGGTGGCCATTTATTTAATTCACGACCAGGCCTTTACACATTAGAGAAGCATAGAAAATGGAGTGATCAAACTGAAATAAGTGGATAATAGACTGAGTTTAAATTGACAGTTTGCTCCAATTAAATAGATTAAATATGGTATGGGGTCACAATATTATAGTTTATAAGATTAGACTAAAGCTAGATGTTAGGAGATGGTTCTTCTTCTGGACAGTGGAGTGTCTCCAGAACAAGTAATCAAGGATGGATTTCTGTACAATTATGCAACAGCAATCTCTTGTGTTATTCCAGTCATTTTACCGTAACCTTTAATCAAATTAGTGCAATAAAAATGCATTCTCTGATGCTTCTCTTAAAGTTAATTACAATTTAGTGCAACAGGACACATTGTTTGATGAATAAGCTTTGTTGCACAGTTATCTGAAATATTATTTAAACAACTATCAGCAAGATGCGTTTCCATTGCAGCAAAATCTGGCAAAGTAAAAACACAGGAGTTTTAATGGGCTGCAATTCCAAATAAGAACTAAGGGGCATGGTTTAATGTGCAATACACTAATTCAATAGGCTGAACTATGTGGTCCGCATGATTGACTGCACTGCTATCCACATAATAGTGAAACGGTCTGCAAGCAGTTACAATCAAGACTGAAGTGAAATTTTCTCCTAGTATGCAACCAAAGGAAGACACTCAGATGTATTTAAATATGGTGGAGAACGTTTTCTTACTGTATTAGTAACTGAAGTTATTCATATATTCATCAAAATAATGAATGCTAAATACATCATTGTTCTTCTAATCATCTTGATAGCAATGTCTTCAGTATGTGAAGGTAAGCACTACATTTTTACTAAAATGATTGTTTTGAAGAACATTGACGATGAATTATAATTTAGACAAAGATAAACACTTTAAACTATGCACTCAAATCATCTTACTGCGTCACAAACTAACAGTCAGTTTTCAACAGCAATGATGGCCAGCTTGCACTGGCATTAGTTGTTATCAATACAAAGTTAAACGAATGCTGTAAGAATCTATCACTATGTTAGTCTCCCTTTTAGGACATTTTTGATTTTTAGGCTTTTGAAAGTAACACCCTTATTTGATTCTGTAGCAATATTTAACATTTTCTAAGATATTGCAACAAGCTGTGTACATATTGCTGCTGTATTGATGATACATTTCTAAGAGTCACAGTAAGCCATCAATTCTTGACTGATCTATTTATTTCTTTGTTAGAACTCCAGCAGTTTGTACGTTGGGCAGAAACAAATCCAACAGAAGATGTTAGTCAATCAGTAAGTCGCATCATTCGCTGCTCAGGATGCAAACAATCTGCTACACGAGAAAATAAACGCACGCGACCCAAACTCTCACGGAAAGGTCCACTGCCTTTCTAAAATCAGGTAACAAAAACACAACAATATTGTATTTGGATTGTTCTCCCTGGTTGTGCTTTAGCATACTGAAATACAAAAATTGTTGTGAGCAAAGGAGCAACACAGATAAACTCATTTAAAAAAGAACTTTGACATTTCAAAAGTACATACAGGCACTTTTCAGAAACAGAATTTTCATATTTCAGAATGATTTGGTCTTCTTTGACAGTCTCACTGATAAAGAGATGGCGGCATTGAAAGCAAAATATTGAGCTGCTTAGGGTGTTTTTCTCGCAGGTTAAAACAGAGACATGTTTGAAGAAGTAAGCCCGCAAGGAAAACCATGTGCTGCCTAACCTGTATTATGATCACCGGGTGACAAGACCAAGAAGTATATATTCTGCTATGACTGAAAGTATGTTTGCAATCACAAATGTAATAAGCTAATAAAACTAAATCCTCTAAAACATAGCAAAGCAGAAAAGCATTTCAAATCCTTTTACCTAGACACCCATGCAACAGCTAAGATATGCCCTTTACCATACCTTCTGTACAAGACAGCAGAATGGGACAAGAAATTAATGGTGTTTGACTAAACCAGTTGAAATTAATTGTCATTAATATGTAACTTGTTATTCTCATAAAGACACAGTAATTTGTATTAACTATCAAATATTTTTGAAACTTTTAGTTTGTGGTAACATCACACGCAGAGGAGAAAATGTTTGTTCTAGATTTTACTTAGACCATCTGGCATTGGTATTGAAAACGGGAAAGGCATTTCCCACCAGGAGGGGGGGGGGGGGGGGGGGGGGGGTGAAAATATTGGACAGTGATTCAACTAGCCTTTCTTGTGCACCTCCTACCAGTCTGGTTTCAACATACACTGACAAGGTCATCTACTCTTGACCGAATTGGTACACTGTTCAGTTTACATGAAAGGTAAAAGTCCAGTATTGTACATTTGAATTTCTTTTGCACAAATGTACTAAAGATGCTATGCTACTAAAATCAACAAAAATAAAAATAAAGCTGCGTATTTGAATCAGAATAGCCATTCATTTTCAATCAGTAAGGTAAATTATTACATCCATGCCAGGAAAACAGTTAAGCAGTTCACAAGCAAACACTTAACTCCATAGTAAATCAATCATTTGCCTTTTTCCATCAGAACCATAGCAACCTCTTAGTCTTTCCTGACTTAAAAAGGAATTTGGATTTGAAGTACAGGGTCAGTATTGTATCACTGGGCCTGCTGTCCAATTTGCCACAGTAACTTAAAAACAAAGCCACATCTATAAATTCATTATAATTTTTCTTCTGTTTATTTTTCTGCTTTACAGACACACTGCTGCACGGAGTACTTATTTTCTGCAAAGATCATGTCCTGTGCCATCTACGAATAGAACTACAAGGACAAACATTCTTTTAAGATCTCTTTGAGGAATACAATCTATTTTTCTGTTGGGATGCATAAGAGATCAGTTTCAGCTGCTCGCTACTGCTGCCACAGAAGGATCCAATTTTTTCCAGATGTGAATGTGCCACTTGAGTGAATAGAATCAAAAGGTCAAAACAAAATGCAACATGCTTTGAGACAGACCGATCACTACATACAACCACCATTTTCTCCACATTCAGTACTCCAGAGGAGACCAATTCTATCCGTAAGCAAAAAAAAAACCTATTCTCAGCTGTTTCTATTAAACAAAGCCAGTAAAGTTCAAATTATTGTTTGTCTAATAATTAGCTTTAAAAATGGTAACCATCTGACATTTAAAAAGCAAATATTGTTTCTCCATGAAAATGCATCATTAAAGATGATTTCATAAGTGAAATACTGTCAATTACAGGGGTTCTCCTTGAATTATTCATTGATCACGTAAAGAGCTGGATAAATGCTGGCAAATCAGAACTGAAATATGATCTAAGATTTATGAAAGATCTTCAGGTACATATTAGTGCTACAAGGTTGTACTTTACTATTTTCTGTTCAGAGATTTTCAAGAGGAGACATAAAATCTTGCCACATAAATCCTGAGGACATTGTTTAACACATCATTAAAAAAACAAAATTTATGAAATATGTGAACATTTCTAACATCAGCAATTACAAATAAATGGAAAATCAGTGTATGGCTGAAGGGAGAATGCACAAATGAGAATAGTTATTTCAGAAAATAATTTATTTTCAAATCATTAAATTGTTCTGAAACCCTATGACAAAATTTTACAATTAAAATCAAATTGACATTTTTTCTAACTATTTTGAAGTTTTTCTTTTCATTGTTTGAAACAATATATTGAGCAATTCGTTGTTTCTGCTGCTACAGCCTTGGTCTTAGATTATCAGTCATTTGACAGAATACTTTTGTTATTTGGGCTATTTGTTAAGATTTCATGCAATACATAGCTGATAAATGTTCTATTACAGAAAGAATGTTTTTCTACACCACAAGCACCTTTATGACTGAAATATTATTTTACAGAATTAAATTTCTCAAAGTATTATTTCTGAAAACCAGCACAAGTGGAAGATTTTCTTGTTTCCCAGTTTCAGGACATTGGCCTGATCACAACATTGAAGCCATAATGCCAAATCCATGAGGCTTTTTCGTGTTAAGTTGGTCTGGTCGCACATCAACTGTCACTAACTATAAGTAACACAAACAGGAACAGATACATTATCTCTACACGCAGAAGTTGTCATCTCGACAGTTTTGTTCTTGTTACATTCTTCATTAGCTCTTTCAGATTTATACTAAATTGGTCCTGCTAGTTTAAGTGCCACTTCACCCTACATAATCAGATGATTGCCTTAACTTAGATTTTACACACGGAAAACTCCACCAATGACGTCAAGAATTAAACATAACTCCATTTAATGCCAAAATAAGACTCTAATCTGATTTTGTTCCTCAAGAAGTTCTGCATCAAAAATAATTGAAATTAAATATATCCATGAAATTGTCCATTGGTGATTTTTAGATGTTCTATTTGGGAGAAGCAAAAGAGCTTTAAAGTATCAGCAAATACATGCTCAGAAAGCTCTGGAAACACTCAGCCAGTGAGTACCTGTGAAGAGAACAACCAAGTGAACATTTCAGATATAATCTCCAGAGACAAAAATACAAAGGATCAGCATTTAAAATAGAGGAGAGGAAAAGCACACAAATAAGTATGAGCAAATAAATAGAATAATTGTAACGTATTTAAGAGAGCATTTAGCCTTTCTCTTTTGGATCCAACCATGATCAACATTGTTGTGGTTTCTATGCTCCTGTAACTGTTACTGTCACCACTTCATGATCTGCTGATATTGCAGACTGCACGCACTTTTTCTTCAGGAGCACTGTATGTTGGAACAGAAATAGTTCTCAGTCCTTTATATATTTCATCTCATCTACCATTTTGAGACCACCTGACTCCTTGTTTTCAAATTAAAAAAACATTACCATCAACAACACTTGAGTTCCAGCCTATTGTCTGATTCTTTTTCGTCCAATTTCAATCGCTGTGAGATTTACGCTATCCTCTTCAATATTGCCCCCTCCGACTCAGAAAAATCCTTTGTCATCTGGACTCCATTCTAACCTTGGATCACACCACTCAACTCTCTGTTACTTCTATCTTTCTCCCTAATCTTCGTCAAAATAATTTTTCATTCTACCATATTTGACTCCTTTATCTTGGTAAAGCTGAACAATAATTCTACAACATCTCTTTTTATCTCCTTCTGGGCAATAACATTGTTTCCAAAAACACATTCGTAATTTCCCAGGTACTTACAACCTTAAGTTTTCCTCTGCACTGCCTCAAAGCTCTGTACCCTAATCCTGTATAATCTTATTTTACCTGCTCCATATGACCCATGTACAATTGTTCCTGCCTCACAAATTTATTTTTGTCTTGACATTGGTAAATTCCTCTTTGTTCAGATCAAATTCAACAAGGACACCTACTTGAAATTCCTACTCATCAATTATAGCTCCGTCTTCAACAACATAATCCCCTCCAGACTAATCTCAAAACTCTGAGACCTAGATCCCGGTTCCAGCCTCTGCAACTTGATCCTCAGCTTTCTGATCCACAGACTGTACTCAGTGAAGATAAGCCACTGCACCTCCTCCACAATAACCCTCAACACTGGAGCCCCGTAAGGATGCATTCTGAGCTCCCTACTGTACTCCCTGTTCATGCACAACTGTGTTGATTTGTATACCCAAGTTCAATGAAAAGCTATGTTTGTGAGCAGTACAGGCAAATAATAGTAAGCAAGGACATACAGAACATAGGGTGAAAAAAAACTTAAGTGTGAGGCATACAGGTTACACTGCAGAGGAGTTGTGCAAAGCATGATCAATATTAACAAGATTTATTTTATTTGAAGTTAGAGAATCCAATCATCAGTTTAATAATGGCAGGCAAGAAGCTGTTCTTGAACCTGTTGGTGCATGTGTACAAGTTTCTGTATCTTCTGCCTAATGGAAGAGGTTGGAAGAGGGCATTACCAGGGTGTGATGGGTCTTTGATTATGCTGGCAATCTTTCCACGGCAATGAGACGTGAGAGTGGAATCCATGAATGGGGGGGGGGGGGGGGGGGGGGGGTTGGCTTCAGTGATGGTCTGGGCTGTGCACACAACCTTCTGTAGTTTCTTACAGTCCCAGGTAGAGCAGTTGCCATACTGGGCCATTATGCACCAGGATAGAATGTTTTCTATGATGCACCTGTAAAAGTTGGTGAGCATCCTTATGGGCATGCTGAATTTCTTGTGCCACTTGAGGAAGAGGAGGCATCGTTGTGTGTTCTTGACGATCGCATTCACATGGGAAGTCTAGGACAGGTTGTCAGTTATCACCACTGAGAAATCTGTCACTCTCAACCCTGTCAATGTCCACAGATAGGGGTGTGTTCCGCTACTTTCTTTATGATTTCAATGATTAGTTTGCAGAGGTTGCACCATGACACCAAGCCCCCATCTCATTTCTCTATTTGGACTCATCGTTGTTTGATATCCATCCCACCATGGTGGTGTTGTCAGCAAACTTGTAGATGGCATTTGTTTGGAATTTGACAACACAGTGGTGCATGAACAAGGAGTACAGTAGGGGGCTCAGAATGCATTCTTACGGGGCTCCAGTGTTGAGGGTTATTGTGGAGGAGGTGCAGTCGCTTATCTCCACTCAGTGCGGTCTGAGGATCAAGTTGCAGAGGCTGGAACCGAGACCTAGGTCTCGGAGTTTTGATATTAGTCTGGAGGGGATTATGATGTTGGAGACGGAGCTATAATTGATGAGTAGGAATTTCAAGTAGGTGTCCATGTTGTCCAGATGTTCAAGGGATGAGTGCAGGGCTAGGGAAATGGCGTCCCCTGTGGACGTGTTACGTCAGTAGGCAAATTGCAGGGTTTCGAGGCAGGTTGCGAGGCTGGAGTTGATGTGGGCCATGATGAGCCTTTTGAAGCACTTCACGATTATGGAGGTCAGAGCCACTGGGCGGAAGTCATTAAGGCACATTGCATGTGCTTTCTTTGGTACTTGGAAGATGGTGGTCTTTTTAAAGCAGGTGGGGACGTTGGCTTGTACGAGGGAGAGGTTATAGGCAAAGTCTTTCCCCTGGGGTCGGGGAGTCCAGAACTAGAGGGCATAGGTTTAGGGTGCGAGGGGAAAGATATAAAAGACACCTAAGGGGCAACTTTTTCATGCAGAGGGTGGTACGTGTATGGGATGAGCTGCCAGAGTATGTGGTGGAGGCTGGTACAATTGCAACATTTAAGAGGCATTTGGATGGGTATATGAATAGGAAGGGTTTGGAGGGATGTGGGCCGAGTGATGGCAGGTCGGACTAGATTGGGTTGGGATATCTGGTCGGCATGGACGGGTTGGACCGAAGGGTCTGTTTCCATGCTGTACATCTCTATGACTCTATGTCAGTGAATACCTCTGCCAGCTGGTACGCACAGAATCCAAGTGCACAGCTGGGGACTCTGTCCAGTACCGTCATTTCCCCAAGAGTTGACTCTCAGCAAGACCAATCTGACATTTGCAGCGGTGACAGAGGGAACAGGTGTGTGAGGTACTGTCGGGGCAGGTGACACTGTGCTGCTGGCATGCTGCTTGAACTGAGCATAGAAAGCATTCAGTGCATCAGGGAGGGATGTGTTTTATCTATATCTTGCTGTGCTTCATTTTGTATCCAGTTATGTTGTTTAGGCATGTGGCAGGTGTCTGTGCAGTTGGTTTGAGCCTCTAACACCTCTTGGCATCTCTGATGGCTTTGCAGAGGTCATATCTTCGGTACAGGTCTTGGTCATCCGACTTCAATGCTGCACACCTGGTATTCTCAGTTTATCCAACGTTTCCGGTTGGGGAACACCCGGGTTGACTTCTTTGGCATGCAGTCCTCTACGCCCTTGATAATGAAGTCCGTGATGGTGGTAGCATACTATCTAGCTTTTCCACTGAATACCTGAAAATGGTTCAGTCCACCAATTCCACTCAGTCCCGGAGATGCTCTTCTGCTGCCTCGGAGCAGCGTTGTATTACTTTTTATCAGAAAATTGTTTACATCACCATACTTCATTAAGATGGCCTGGGATCATTGTCTTGACCAGCGGTCTCGCCAATTCCCATCTGCCATCACACTACTAAAACTGGCTTAACTCCTCACTTTAAATAACTTCTTTCACTCAGGAAATGTCTCAAAATAAATGTATAAGATACCAAGAATACAGCTTGGATAGTCGCAACATCCATATTTTTGAAAATACTACACTTAAAGTCACAAATGACAATCTCTATGATTGTACTAACGTTGAACTTTTCACAATTATCCATCTTGACTTCTTAAACCTTTGACCTAATCAACCACAGTATTCTCCTTCATGTCTCATCTCAATTGCTCTAACCTTGGCACTTTGTTCCGGTCCTAAACTCTGCAGTTTTCTCCATAAACTCCTCCACCTCTTCAGGCAACATTATAAGTGGGTTTGACAGTCTCCATCTTTGCTTTCTACTTGTTTTTTTCTTTGTTGAGGTTGCATATCGATTTTGCTTGCATTGCTTTTCTATTCCAAAATTGCCTCAGTTACTGTATTTACATGTTCCATATCTCTTAACTTTCTTTCACGATCCTTTCTCCTACCGTCTGACATTAATATTTAATCAGGTACTCTGCTGCCTTTTGGTTTCCATTCACATTCATTATAGCATGTGAATGCATGGACTTACAGAATCATCACAGAATCTCTGTATTGTGGAAGCTGGCCACAGAATCAACTCCACACCGACTCTCCGAAGGGCATCCCAACCAGATCCAGGCACCCCCTTAACCTATCCCTACAACCCTGCATTTTCTATTGCTAACCCACCTAGTTTACACATCCCTGGACACTGTGGGCAATTTAGCATGGCCAAACAACCTAACCTGCGTATCTTTGGACTGTGGGAGGAAACCGGAGCACGCAGAGGAAGTCCATGCAGACATAGGGAAAATGTGCAAACTCCACACTGTCGCTCGAGGTTGGAATCGAACTCAGGTCCCTGGTGCTTTGAGGCAACAGTGCTAACCACTGTGCCTACTTGCATGAGTACGTCTTCCTTTTAGCCTTGATGAGGCACCTCCAATGATAGCTTGTGAAGTTTTAGTCTCCTAACTTAAGGAATGATACCATTGTTACAAAGGGAGTGCAATGAAGGTTCACCAGACTGGTTCTAGGGAAAACGGAATTGTTCTATGAAGATAGATTTAGAAGACTGGGCCTATATTTTCTAAAGTTTAGAAGAATGAAAGGTGATCTCGTTGAGAAATGGAAAATCATTGCAAAGCTTGACAGGGTTGATGCAGGAAGAATGTTTGTCCAGGATTTTGGGGGGAGATTTAGAACTAGGGGATACAGTCTCAATATTAGGAATAGACCACTTCGTACTGAGGTAACGAGGAATTTTTTCACTCAATGGGTGATTAATCTTTGCAATTCTCGACCCCAAGGAGCATGGAGACTCAGTCAGAGATGTTTAAGTCAGAGATCAATAGATTTCTAGATATTGAAGATATAAAGGGATACGTGGATAAAGCAATAAAATGCCATCGAAGTAGATCAGCCCAGTTATAGTTGAATAGTGCAAGAGACTAAGGGAGTCAAATTGCTTACTCCTGCTATATATGTTGTATCTGTTCCTTCAAATAGGCTAATTTATGATATTATTGAGTTCTGATAAATGGCGATTTTGGAAATGTGAGCCTCTTCTCTCCACATGGATTAACTTGAGTGTTTCTAGCACTTTCTACATTGTTTCAGATTTGCAGTTTGTGCTTTTGTATATGCATGCATGTGGATTTGTATGAAAAATGCTTTATTGTACATCATATATTTGTGCCATTAAAAATAAGAATATCTTAACTCATTATTTTGAAAGACTTGTTGAAATGTTTTATGTAACTACATTTTAACAATGTGTTAAACAAGAATAAAGTCAATATTTCAGTCTTTCAAAAGGTATTAAAATCATTTGTATTTCATATAAAAAGAAGTGATTAAAAAGTATTGAAAAACGTTTTAATGGGTGGGGACTAAGTGGGTAAATGGTCAATCTCGAATATTCAGAATATCCTTTTACAAAAATGTTAGAATGGAAGGTTAGTAATGCCATTAAAGTATTCTTTAAAATGGATTTAAGAACGTTAGAATAATGTACACAGAGATTGACCATCTACAGACTGCTTTTAAGACCCAATTTACTTTTTCCAACAATTGAAACTTTTCTCAAATGGATTGCACATGCCAACAATGTGATGGCATTTGATAAGGATGACCATTATAAAGCACTTCAGATTCACCATTATAATGCACATTTGGGAAGCCTGCCAAAGACAAGTATCCCATGTTAGCACTGTGATTAATAATGCATCAAGCAACACAAGTACAAATAATTTAAGCAAAACAACAGAATTATACAGTGCTAAGTATCATCTTCAAAAATTAAATATTTTTAATGGAAGCAAAAGATGAACCGTAGTCATGTAACAACAATGGTGTGCATGCTATCTAGCCCAATTCATCAAATACCACTTTTTAAAAACTCCTTAGCAAATTGCAGGCAGGTTCCTACTTTTCCAAGTAATTGAACACCACTGCATAATGTGGGTGGAATGCCATGCAACGTCAATACTTTCTATGCATACAATATTACGCCAGCTTGGGGAGGATGGGGTAGAGAGAAGGAGGCCACTATTTTAATCTGCAAGAATGGGAAAAGTGCCAAATCATCAAAAAGATGTAAATAAAAGGTAAGATTAAAAAAAAAACATAAGCAAGCATACGTAACATGGGGCGGCCCAGTGGCTAGCACTGCTGCCTCACAGCGCCATGGACCTGGATTCGATTCCAACCTCGAGGTGACTGTCTGTGTGGAGTTTGCACATTCTCCCTGTCTGCATGGTTTCCTCTGGGTGCTCCGATTTCCTCCCACAATCCAAAAATGTGCGGGTCAGATGAATTGGCCATGCTAAATTGCCCATAGTGTTAGATGCATTAGTCAGGGGCAAATATAGGGTAGGGGAATGAGTGTGGGTGGGTTACTCTTCGATGGGTCAGTGTGGGGACTCTAATCTTCTAATCTAAACACTTATGTCTTTTTATGCATTAACTGTGGGCACTATGATGTCTGCCTATGAACAAAGAAAGTTTATACCCCTCTGGTTTATAACATCAGTAAATTACTGCATACCACCACTCTACTATTATAATATGTTTAGAATATTGATTTTGAAGCAAACTCTCTTTATGGCATCCTATTTATTGGATGAAGGTATGCAAATACTAAAAATATATTGCAGGGTGAAACCACATATACATAGCATTTTGATGTGTTGATGTACATCATCTTGATGTAGTATACAAAGGTTGGTCCCCTGTGTTGAGTTTACTATATTAGCACACCATGGTCCAAATACTGACTAAAGATTTGCAATACCTTCGTCGAAGGCTGGAGGGGTGGGAAAGGGAAGGAATTATGAATCAATAAAAGTCAGTCAGATATAACCAAGTTACTTCCCAATATCTGATTAAACAATATTTGTGAAGATATCTTCTATACGTTTTATAATAGAAAATAATAAGCTTAGATCCTAAGGGTCATACATTATCTCATTTTCTTTCATACTGCTGAAATGCCTCTGGGAGCAAAACGATGATCAAAATCCAACCTCAAGCAGAAACAATGCAATTGAGGCAGGTTTGCTGACTTGCCAATAAACCAAACTGCTAACGACTGGAAGTACAAACAATGAGTACCCTGGCAGCAAAGAGAATCGAGCAGAAATTTTGCAATCTGGCTGTGGGAATAACCAGCCTGTCCAGTTATTCTCTAACTGTGTGTATCAAGACCTATATAAACACCAGAACACAAACAGCCTTCCACTTCTTTCAGACATAATTATATGAAAAAAGTGTATTTAATAAATAACAATTAACAGTAACAATGAAATAAGTCAGGAATGATAAAAGCACAGCAGGTCAGGCAGTATCCAAGGAGCAGAATAGTCAATGGTTTGGGCATAAACCCTTCATCAGGATCAAGAGCTTATGCCCGAAATGCCAACTCTCCTGCGTCTCGGATGCTGCCTGACCTGCTGCGCTTTTCCAGCACCACACTTTTCGACTCTGATTCCAGCATCTGCAGTCTTCACTTTCTCTCAAGAATAACAATAGTTCAGTTTCTGGTTTTGGTCTCTCCACATGTGTACAATCACATTTCCTATTGTTGTCAAATCCATCAATTGGTAGTAAAAAGGCTAATTCAGCTGAACAGAAACACTGGAACATTGTACATTATTGGGCCCCTCGAGTCTGTTCTGCCATTCGGTCAGATTATAGCTTTCTGGAACCTAACTCCTGATAAACACTTATCCCCCAATTTCCTTGATATCTTTGGCTAACAAAAATATCTCAATCTAAGTTTTAAAATTAACAAATTATCTAGCATTAACTACTGTTTAAGGAAGAGAGTTTCAAACTCCTGTCACTCAATCAAGAAGTATTTCCTAATTTCATTCCTCAAAATCAGACTCTAGATTTTTTTATTTGATTAGGTCCCCAAGTCCTAACTAGGGAAAATAGGATAGATTAAAAGATTGAAAATTTTGATGAAGTCATCCCTTTACCTCCTAGATTCCAGAGAATACAATCCAAGATCTTGAATTTCCTCTTCATAATTTAACTCTTTGAGTCAATGCTTAATTTTAATAAATCTATATTGTACCCACTCTAAGGCAATACATTTTCCTCTGTTGCAGTGCCTAAAATTGCTCACTGCATTCCAGATGTTGTCCAGTCAGACACTGTTTAGCTTAAGATTAGCTTGATCCTCCTGTATTGTTCAGAAAGTACATGTTCTACCCTTTCTAGGTCTGAAGTAGATGTCAACTTATAGTTCCTACATTGAAATTATGTGTCTCAGCTTTGCCCATTCATCAATTTTATACTTCTATCCACTTTGTTTACAAGTCACTTGCTAGTCACTTTCATATCAACCTCAGTTATAGAAAAGGGATCGGGGTCAGGTCAGTGCTGATTTGATATTGAGTTGCATAGACCAAGGAATCGAAGTTAAATTCTTGGATTTTGCTAAATTACTTGAAATTCGCAAGGGATGACATTGTATTAGGGAAACTGGGAAAAAGCAATCAGAATTCCAATTTCCATTCACTACCATTTTGGCTCCTTGTGGACAAAGTTTCGCAAACTGCTGAGTGGTAAGTCAATACTGAACACTGCTACTATTTGGATGAGGAAACTGAGTAGTTTTGAAATCATAACAGCCAAAGCAGGCATCTTTAGGAGAGCTACAGAGACAACAATGAAAATGCTTCATGTTTTTGATTCTGTTTTAAATCATTTGGGGGTCACTGAACAAAGACCATAATATATCAGCTTGAGAACAGTCCTGAAAATTACAAGACATGATTCATAAGCACCATGTATATTTGAGCTTCTTAGAACTGCTAGGCAATATGCTCCATTTGTATTAACCACTCCCCTTTACTTATTGTAAGCTTTTATCACTGTAGGGCATTCCACAAAAATTAAATGTTAACTACAGCATTTTGACACAACTCACTAACATCAGAAAACACAAACTCAACTGAATTGAGCACAAATGCTCAGGGGAATATCTACTCCATTTTAGAAATATTTCCAAAATCAATTGGTACCACTTATACAATCGCTTTGCTTATGTTGATTCTGGTGAACGTGGTTCTGCAGTCTACACGATCAAGTGTAAGATCAGACAGCACAGATTGAATCTTTATTGTAGATTTAAACCTTTTTGAAGTCCTGATCCTGCTCAATTTTGCTGCTGGATATCTAAATTATTTTGTACCAGACAGCCAACTAATTATAGTGAGCCACAGTGTACATCAAGGAAGCACACCATGGTGCTAAGTTTATCACTATTGACTTTGCAGGGAAAAAAATCTAACATTCAAGAAAGGGATAGCATTAGTGATGCTATTTCCTGTACAGACAGCTATTAAGGCAGCCCTGGAAGTTGGTAGGTTACAGCTTTGCAAGAAGTGCTATAGAACACTGCTATTTGGACCTAGGGGTTCAGGTATATAGAAACAGGGTAGTGAAAAAGTCATTTAGTATGCTTGTCTTCGTTGCTCAGTCCTTTGAATACAGGAATTGGAAAGGCATGTTGAGGTTGTACAGGGCATTGGTGAGGCCTCTCCTGGAATACTATGTCCAATTCTGGTCGCCCTGCTATAGAAAGGATATTATTAAGCTAGAGAGAGTTCAGAAGAGATTTACCAGGATATTGCTGGGTATAGAAGATCTGTGTTCTAAAGAAAAGCTGGATAGGCTGGGACTTTTTCATTGGAGAGGAGGAGGTTGAGAGGTGAGCTTATAGAAGTTTATAAATCATGAGGGGTATAGATAGAGTTAATGGTAGTGTCTTTTCCCTAGGATGGGGAATTTCAAGACTGGGGGCACATTTTTAAGGTGAGAGGAGAGAAATTGAAAAAAGACATGAGGGACCAATTTTCTTTTTTAAAACAGAAAGTGATTCACATGTGGAATGAACTTCCTGAGGAAGTGGTGGATGTGGACACAGTTATAACGTTTAAAAGACAGTTAGATAAGCACATAAATAGGATAGGTTTGGAGGGATTTGGGCCAGGAGCAGGCAAGTGGGACTAGTTTAGGTGGGATTATATGCTGTTGGAGCAAAGGGTCTGTTTTGGTTCTGCATGATTCTATCACTCTATAACTATGACTGTATATGTTGGTAAGAGTAAGATAGACATCTGAAAGAGTGTGAAAGCACTTTGCTATTTTCTTGAGAAGGGTGGTATAGCTGATCCTGATGAAGTTATCAATGTAAACAGACAAGTCGAGCAAGTCACTCCAGACAGAGGAGAAAGTGCCTAAGCACTCGCCTCGGTCTTCCTTAAAACCAGTTATGGATGGACATCTTCAGCATACCATTGTGCTGACTATGACAACAGCAGGGAAAAGATTCATCGAAGACAGCACCATAATTGCAGTTAAGTGCATTACCCACCACTGCTGAAACACCCACTAACTTAGTGTCACATGAGTTTTGAAAGGATGGCACAAAGTACCCAGTACTTCAATTGTGTGGACAATGCGATGGATGCAGAGGCAGGTGAAGGAAACTCCCCAGATGGATTGGTGGTCAGATCAATCATGCTCAACTAGGGAGAGGTGCAGAGTCTTGTTGGGGATTGAAGGTCACATGCAAAACCTTTCTGATGAAGGCATGGGATGTGTGTGCCCAAATGTCAGGACGTCTTGGACAGAAAATGAAGGAGTCAATCTTTCATCACAAAAGAAAGTCCCATTTGGCTCCTGCAACATGAACTCAGCTGGTCCAACTCCCTTACTCTTGGCCGTATACCGTCCAAGTATTTTCTTCTCAGATAATTAAATAACTCCCTTTTGAAAGTCATGATTAAAATCCACTTCCACCATGCTCTGAGGCAATACACTCCTTACCGTTTGCTCTGTAAAAAATGTACACTCCTTACCGTTTGCTCTGTAAAAAATGTTTTGATTTATGCTGCACCTGGTTGCTTTGCCCATCTCCTAAGTTCAGTGTCCAATGGTTGTCAACCCTACTGAACAGTTCTTCCCTATCTATTCAGTCCAGAACATTATGCTGATTCCTCACTAGCCCCAGGTTCAGGAGTCTGATGGGTTACTCACTAATGATCCATGCACTGAGATGGTATTCACCATAGATGGAAAATTATAGGCCAATCAGCTTAACCTCGGTTGTTGGTAAAATTCTAGAATCCATCATTAAGGATGAGGTTTCTAAATTCTTGGAAGAGCAGAGTCTGATTAGAACAAGTCAACATGGATTTAGTAAAGGGAGGTCATGCCTGACAAACCTGTTGGAATTTTTTGAAGAGGTAACAAGTAGGTTAGACCAGGGAAACCCAGTGGATGTGGTCTATCTAGACTTTCAAAAGGCCTTTGATAAGGTGCCACACGGGAGGCTGCTGAGCAAGGTGAGGGCCCATGGTGTTCGAGGTGAGCTGCTGGGATGGATTGAGGATTGGCTGTCTAACAGAAGGCAGAGAGTTGGGATAAAAGGTTCTTTTTCGGAATGGCAGCCGGTGACGAGCGGTGGCCCGCAGGGTTCGGTGCTGGGGCCACAGCTGTTCGCATTATATATTAATGATTTGGATGAGGGAACCGGGGGCATTCTAGCGAAGTTTGCCGATGATACGAAGTTAGGTGGACAGGCAGGTAGTACTGAGGAAGTGGGGAGGCTACAGAAGGATCTAGACAGGTTGGGAGAGTGGTCCAGGAAATGGCTGATGGAATTTAACGTGAGCAAGTGCGAGGTCTTGCACTTTGGCAAAAAGAATAAAAGCATAGACTACTTTCTAAACGGTGAGAAAATTAATAAAGCCAAAGCACAAAGGGATCTGGGAGTGCTAGTCGAGGATTCTCTAAAGGTAAACATGCAGGTTGAGTCCGTGATTAAGAAAGCGAATGCAATGTTGTCTCTTATCTCAAGAGGGTTGGAATATAAAAGCAGTGATGTACTACTAAGACTTTATAAAGCTCTGGTTAGGCCCCATTTGGAGTACTGTGTCCAGTTTTGGTCCCCACACCTCAGGAAGGACATACTGGCACTGGAACGTGCCCAGCGGAGATTCACACGGATGATCCCTAGAATGACAGGTCTAACATATGAGGAACGGCTGAGGATACTGGGATTGTATTCGTTGGAGTTTAGAAGATTAAGGGGAGACTTAATAGAGACGTACAAAATAATACATGGCTTGGAAAAGGTGGATGCTAGGAAATTGTTTCAGTTAAACGAGGAGACTAGGACCCGTGGACACAGCCTTAGAATTAGAGGGGGTCATTTCAGAACAGAAATGCGGAGACATTTCTTCAGCCAGAGAGTGGTGGGACTGTGGAATTCATTGCCACGGAGTGCAGTGGAAGCCGGGACGCTAAATGTCTTCAAGGCCGAGATTGATAGATTCTTGTTGTCTAGAGGAATTAAGGGCTACGGGGAGAACGCTGGTAAGTGGAGCTGAAATGCGCATCAGCCATGATTGAATGGCAGAGTGGACTCGATGGGCCGAATAGCCTTACTTCCACTCCTATGTCTTATGGTAGTAACTCTGTGCATCCATTGTAGGATTATGCACTGATGTCAGTAGCCATTTCTTCAACAAACGACCTTTGTCCTTTAGAAACCATCCACATATTACCTCTGGTAGCATTAACAGCTGCAACATATACAGTTGCCTTAGGATGCAGATGTCATGACAGTTTCCAAGAAATTTAACAAACAGTTGCAGCAAACTCTTGTGGTGGTTGCACACCAGTTATAAATTGCGGGAGTGGATATTGATGAATGCTCTTGGCTGCTCTAATTGGGTTTTGATTGTCATGTGGATACAGATGACAACCGCTGTTCATTCTGAAACTCAATGTATTTCAATTCCCTCTTATAGAGGGCATCTGAACAATGCTGTGATGAGCAGCCATTTGTGAGATGTTGATTAGATTAGATTCCATGTCTCACACTCAAATAGCATGCTTTGAAAATAACCCAGTAACAAAATATTCAAGACCCCACTATCACTTTCAGGACTGCTGCCATGGTGTGCCTGCCACAGTGTGCCCATATAATCCACAAGGCCTCAGGTTTTCCTGCAGGACTGCATACAAACAGCAATCACCTGCCTCAACCTACAGACTCTGGTGACACTGTTGCTTCAAAATGTCCTGGAAGCTAAACCAAAAGCAAGCATGGCAGTTTTGGACTCCCCATGCACCTCATCTCTCTGTAATAATGCATTGCATCTAATGTTGACATTTTTTCTCTCTGTCAGCACTGTTGCAATCTCAGGGTAGCTGACTCTCCATGGCCGTGGAGTCATCAGCGCTGCCGTGTACCATTCACCCTGAAGGTGGCATTTTAACAGCCACAATTGATGTTATTTTCATGCTGAGTCCAACATAAGTTGCCTCCACCAGAATTGCTGGGAATTGAGAAATTGTGAGGAAACTGGTATATAGCTTGGCACTAAATACTTCCACAGCTGCCTCTGCCCCAGAATGAAACTTCTGCTGTGTATCTCTTAGAAGTCAGTAGCAGACACAGGTACATTTAATAATTTTGAATATTACACAAACTGGAAATAAAAAATTCAACAGAAGTTACATTATCTTTGGCTAAATGCAAAAAGATAACAACTCTGAATGTCTGAGCAGAGCTGAATGAGAGTTGAAAAAAAACCTCAAGAAACATTAGAAACAGAAAATAACTAATAAATGAGGCAGACAGGTTTCTTAGAGATGCAAATGTATCGTGTTCAGTCTTAATGCCACATTGTCAAGTTTAATCTCTGTTTTGCATTGTGAACAAGTGCACATGAAGCCAACCACATCTCCCATAATGCACAAAGCATTAACTGCAGGAAAATTCTGCAAGGTGAACTTCAGCAACCTCGAGGTAGCCACCTAGAAATGTATAACTACATCCGCAGCTTACAGTTATGCAGTCTCAGAGTCATAGAGATGTCAGCAAGGCATCATCAGATGAAAACTGTTCAGGACAGCAATAAAGGAGCGAGCAAAGAAGCTGTGTCAAACATGTGTGATTTAAGCATTTGTCTTGAAAGAGGAAGGTGGAAAGATAGAAGAGTGTGGGGCCTAAATAGGTAAATGGTGAGGAATAAGTAAATGGGGAGTGTACAGGAGCCACTTTCAGTATCAGCAAAGATCTATTCATCAAGTGAAAGATGAATAAATTATTTTTAAAAATATGTTTGGCATTTTTATTTAGAAGTCTCACTCCAACCTTCCTCCACTGCAGAAATTGTAATGAGCTCTCAAAATGCAAATGACAATGTTTGCCAGACTTGTATCTCAGTGGTCAGGCAATAAAGGTGTTCATTTCTTGATAGTAATCAGACCACTTGGTTACTTAGCATCTGATTCCCAGTAAATGGTTAGTAACTTTCCATGAGTCCATAATACAGGAGCAAAATTAAGACATTCAACTGATCAAGTCTGCTCCACCATTCAATCATGGCTGATACATTTCCCAACACCATTTGTTTGCCTTCTCCCGGTAACCCGTAATTGCCTTACCAATCAAGTACCTATCTCTCTCTGTCTAAAATATAATCATTGACTTGACTTCCACAGGCCTCTGCAGCAATCAGTTACACAGATTAACCATCCTCTGGCTGAAAAAATTCATTCTCATTGCCGTTCTAAAGATCCGTCCCTATACTATGTGGCTGTGCCATCGGGTCCTACTCTCTCCTACAAATGAAAATATCTTCTCCATGTCCACTCTATCCATGCCTATCAGTATTATTTAAGTTTCAATCAGATCCTCCCTCATCCTTCTAAATTCCATCAAGTACAGACACAGATTCCTCAACCACTCCTCATCACTGTTAAATAGAGTTGTGTCTCCCCACTCCAGATTGACATACTTTGTATGTAATTTCCAGAAGTCGCTAGAGGCTCAGTCATTGAATTTATCCCAGCCAGAGTTAGATTTTTGTTTGACAAGTGAGTTTAGGATCATAAAAAAAAACAAATTTGAAAGGGTTCATAAAAGATTTACAAGGATTGGCAAGATTGGAGGGCTTGAGCTATGGGGAGAGGCTGAATAGGCTGGGGCTGTTTTCCATGGAGCGTCAGAGGCTGAGAGGTGACCTTAGAGGTTTACAAAATCATGAAGGGCATGGATAGGATAAATAGACAAGGTCTTTTCCCTGGGGTGAGGGAGTCCAGAACTGGACGGCAGAGATTTAGGGTGAGAGGGGAAAGATTAAAAAGGACCTAAGGGGCAACTCTTTTTTACGCAGAGAGGTGGTGCGTGTATGGAATGAGCTGCGAGAGGAAGTGGTGGAGGCTGGTACAATTACAACACCTAAAAGACATCTGGATAGGTATATGAATAGGAAAGGTTTAGAAGTAAAATGGGCCAAATGCTGGCAAATGGGGCTAGATTAGTTTAGAATATCTGGTCAGCATGGACAAGTTGGACCGAAGGATCGGTTTCAGTGCTGTTCATCTCTATGACTAAGATACAACAACTCCATCATTCCTAGAATTATTCTAGTGAATCTCTTCTGAACCTCCTTCAATCCCAACACATCCTTCCTCAGATACAGGCCCAAAACTGCTCACAATATTTCAAAATGCACACTGACTATAGCCTTATTAAACCCAAGCAGTACATTTTTGCTCTTGTATTCTAGCCCTCTTGAAATGAATACCAACATTGCATTTGCCTTCCCAACTGCCAAGTGCACCTGCATGTTGACCTTAAGAGAATCCCGAACTAGGGCTCCTGGTCCCAGATTTCTGAAACCGTCCTCCATTTAGAAAATAGTATATGCCTCTATTCTTCCTACCAAAGTGCATAACCTCTCACTTTCCCACATTGCATTCTAGCTGCCACTTCTTTGTCCACTCTTCTAGCCTGTCCAAGTCCTTCTGCAGCCTCCCTGCTTCCTCCACACAACCTGCCCTTCCACCTATCTTTGTACCATCTGCAAACTTAGCAACAATGCCCTCAGTTCCTTCATCTAAATTGTTAATGTGTGTGAATACTTGTGGTCTCTGCAAAAGCCACTACTCACTGATTGTGATCCTGAAAAAGACTCCTTTATCCCCACACTCTGCCATCTGCCAGTCAGCCAATCCTCTGACTATGCCAGTACCTTGCCCCTAACACCATGGGCTTTTATCTTACTGTGCAGCTTTCTCTGCTGCACCTTCTCAAAGGCCTTCTGGAAATCCAAACAGATCACGTCCACTGACTCTCCTTTGCCTAACTTGCTCATAAGCTCCTCAGAGTTTTAACAGATTTGTCAGGCATGACCTCCCTTGATGAAACTATGCTTACTCAGCCCCATTTAACCATGCACTTCCAAGTATTCCGCAATCGCATCCTTAATAATTGACTCTAAAATCTTACAAATAGCTGAAGTCATGCTAACTGAGGTCAGGCTAATGTTGTTAGATAAATCACTATCAGATATGTCCCACAATAGAATAACACCATGCCAAGATTTCTGAGGAGGATGAAATTGCATGAGGTTAGATTAATTAAAATATAAAACACATGTACACACCTTGAAATTGCATATGTTTAAGATACATAGAAACAATAAACCTAATTTTTTAACACTGCACTTCACCTGAGAGATGAGTCTTCTCCTGGCTTTGGGCACAGAGCTGGAAGATTGTGGAAAGAAGATCTTCAGCTGTAGACATCTGCAAACACCCCTTGATGGAGCAGAAAAAATTAGACGCCAAATCACAAATGAAGGAAAGCATTGGCTCCAGAGCTTGAGTTTTAGACAGGTCCTTAGAAAGATCCTTAGAAAGCGCATTGTGCAGTCTGTCGATTATCCTTTCAATATACAACTCATCGATCAAGAACTCTATAAAAAAAATAAAATTCAAATACTACAACACATCCTTAAGGCAATATGCATCCCTGAACCCTTTGATACAATTGTTCAATTTGACTAATACATACCAATTAATTAAAGAAGCCATCTGAATGATACAAACATAACAATAAAAAAAGTACTTGTGACATATTATATATACATATATGATAGAGTAGCAGAATGGGGCTAACTGGGTTGTTCTAAAGAGATCCAGAATGAACTCACCTGTTTAAGTGATCCTTTTCAGTATCTTCAGAGTCTATAATATCCTGATCTTTAGTCTAATAAACCTTGTCAAAACTCAGCTGAATGAGGGTGGTGAAAAATGATTTCCAAATATTTTTAATCAACTAGTCAGATGTGTCATGACACACCACTGGAGTAGGTGAGACTTGAACCCACGCCTTCCAGCCCAGATATAGGGACACTACCACTACTACAAGAGCCCTTACTACCAACTTCCATGCTATTGTCAATGATAGGTTTCAGCTTGGATGGAATTTTCTGCCAGTGCTCTAATACTCAACAAGGAAGTTGGCTAGCTCAGTTGGCTGGATGGTTGGTTTACAATGGAATGACACCAACAACATGGTGGTGGCTGAGTTTGCCTTGGTGCCATGAAAGACTTTCCTTCTCAAACTCTTCCTTCACCTAAGGTGCGGTGGCCCTCAAGTTAAAACACCATCAGTTATTTCTCTCTCTCTAATGAGAGCAGCCCTATGATCAGGCAGGACTATGCTGTCCTTACCTTTTAATAGGCAGTAAAAGCAATTTTTTACTAAAACTTTGGAAAAAGCCATAGGAAAGATAAAAATTGTTTTCAATTATGATTTAAAAGGAATGATCATTTAGTTCTTCCAAAACCACAGCAAAGAGCAGTTTCTTTTTTAACTTGTTCTTTGGAATGTGGATATTGCTGCCCTGAAAGAGGTGAGAGCACTCTACTTTCTTGAACTGGTGCAGTCCTTGGGATACAAGGTCACTCACAGTACTGCTGGAAGGAAGTTCCAGGATTTTCACCCAGTGACAGTGCACAAATGGTGATATAGTTCCAAATCAGGAGGTTGTGTGGCTCAGAAGGGAGGGTGAAGGTGGATGTATTCCCAAGCATCTGCTGTCCTTGTCCTTCTAGGTGGTAAAAATCATGATTTGGAAGGTGCTGTCGGAGGAGCTGACTTGAGTAACTGCACTGCATCTTCTAGACGATCATTCTGCTACCACTTCACTTTGATGAAAGAAGTGAATGCTGAAAGTGGTGGATTGGTGCAAAATCAAGTGGGTTGCATTGACCTGGAAGCTGTCAAGCTTGAGTGTTGTTGGCTGCACTAAGCCAGTCAAGTAGAGAGTATTCTTGAATGTAGGTTTGCTCACTGAGATGGAAGGTTTGTTTTCAGACGTTTTGTCATCATGCCAGGTAACATCATCAGTGAGCGAGGAAACCTACATCCAGAACATCAATCTGAGCTACAAATCTTCTCAAAACTCACAGAGAGCATTCTAACTCATGCCTAATTTATGCCTTGCAGATGGATAGCCTTTGGGACAGAACCATTCTTATGTGGGTGAAAGATCTTGTGGAAGTCACACTGTGTCAACTCCTTCACAGAGCAGGGATGGCTAAATGAGAGAAATCATATGATTTGAACCAAATTAATCACTGTAATGCAGCCAAGTCCAAAATTGTGTCAAGAGAGAAGATGTTCACCACAAAAGATGTTCTCGTTGCTCAACACCTCCACAAGCATTGAAGCAATCCTCAAAGAATTATAGGACATAATTATAACACATATATCATTATAATACATAATTCTATGAATTTCTTTGTGTCAAAGAGTCCTTGCTGCCTTCAAACTAAACTGGAAAAGAAATGAAATGTTACATTTGCTTATTAAAAGTTCACTCTCACCCTGGTTTCTAGTTCCTTCCATGTGTCTATGACCCCAATGCAGAGTACCCCACCAAATACAGGCCCTCTTTTAGATGACCTCGATTCACTCTACCCTAGGATCAGCTCTGCTTTGGGAAGCTGGAAGGGGTTACTGAGAATTCCTAGCCTTTGACCTGCACTTGTAGAAAATTTTAACCATTAAATTGTGGCTAATCAATGTCAGATTGGAAAATATTAAATGCAACTTCAATATTCAACAAAAGGAGGCGGCACTCTAAGCAGGAAACTACAACCCAGTTAGCTCAACATCTGGGAAAATACTAGAAACTATTACTGAAGATGATATAACCAAGCACTAAGATAAATGAAGATTTTGCAAAAGGGAAATCATATTTAACCATTTTGCTGGAAATGTTTGAACAGGAAACATGCTGTGAGACAGGTGAGGCATGCATCTGCCGGAGTTTAGAAGAGTTAGAAGCTCAGTTGAAATGCTTACCCTGAAGTGTGTTGATAGGTAGGTGTGGAAAGGTTATCTCTGCTTGCTTGAAAATTTAGAACAAGGGGATCATGATTTAAAAATTAAGGAAAATTCTTTTCTCAGAGGATCAGGAGTGCTTGGAACTCTTTTTCTCTGAAGGTGGTGAAAATAAAGTTTTTGAATATTTTTAAGGCAGAGGCAGGCAGAACCTTGATACGCAAGGAGGTGAAAGATTATTGTTATGGAATAATCAGATCAGCCATGTTCTTATCAAATGGAAGACGAAGCTTGACTGGCTGAGTAGCCTAGCGCTGCTTCCATTTCGTATGTTCATAGTATCGCAACTCAGCTAGTACCCGCCTCCCAACTTTGACTGACACCCCTTGTCACATGATCTTTACAAAACTCTCAGTCTGAAAAACATCAACGCACCCAGTTTCCACAAGCTTTAAGAGGAAGCAAGTTCCACATTTCAAATGCACTTTATCTTACACTTCCTGATTTTATTCTGAAAAGCCCAAATCTGATTTTAAGATTATACCTCATCAGAGGTAGCAATACATTATTTATACATATTAACAAATCCTTTGTTATTTTAAATTTCTCATTTTGATAAAACATGCATTTTGAGAAAGTGGAACTCACTACCACATTATGTGGTTAAAGCAAATAGTACAAATACATTTAGTGGGAAGATGGACACGTACGTGATTTATTGAGTTACTTATTGTCACATATCTACAAATATACAGTGAAAAGAGTTTTGTCACCACAATGAGGACAGGGGGTTACTACTAGGAGGGGATTCGAGCATAATACTGACATGGATTGTTTGGGCCAAAGGACCTATTTCTGTGCCACGAATCTATGTCATATGTCATTACACAGAGTGTTCTGGAAGGTTTTTGAATGAAAGCTTCTCTACTCACCATTACTGAAGTGCTTCGACAGAGCTAGGCTAAGTAACACCCAGCTTTGTGAGTGGGCATCTTTTGGCCAAGAACTTGTTTTTCCCATTGTACAGAGCTCATCTGCCAATAAGACCAATTTCTCACCAAGTACTTCTCCTTTCAACCAATCAGAAACAGCAGCATACTTAACTTGATCCAAACATGCCTGAAAGAAACAGATTAGAAATGGAAACAACAAAGATTACCAAGCATTTTAACCATTATAATGTAATGTTTATAAACTTATTTATTTCTGAAAAGAGAAACACATTGCTAGAGTGTTCTACGTTGAGCTCGGCAGACCAAATGAAAGGAGGTCAAATTTCAAATGATCAATACTCCAAGAAAAGCTGTTCACAAGTAGACTCTGATTGATTGGACATTGTCATGGAGCAAGCAATGGGTTCTCTAAATTCTTGGGTAATTAAAACAAAAATGCAAGACATTAACATAATCCTCTTGTTTGGACAGGGTAACTGTGCTTCTCCTGCAATATTAATTGCAGTAATAATTTGAAATTTAGCATTCTTCCATTTGCTCTGCTCAGCACAACATGAAAGCATTTTCAGCATTATTCAAGTTCAGTCCTCTATGTGACTTTTAATAAACTTTTGGAGAAGGGAGAGCATAGTGTCAACGTCACTGCAATAGTAATCCAGAACGCTTAGCAAATGTCTTAGGTACACGAATTCAAATCGCACCATGGCAGAAGGTGAAACTTGGATTCAATTAAATTGAAGATTAGAAAGCTAGCCGAAAGGCAACCATATAACCACTGCTTATTATTATAAAAACCTCATCTGGTTAACGAATGTCCTTTTGGGAATGAAATCTGCCATCCTTACCTGGTTTTACTTATACATGACTTCAGACTCATGGTAATATGGCTTTCTCTTAACTGCCCTCTAGGCAATTAGTGATGGACAATAAATGCTGACGTAGCCAGCAACTTCCATAATCCATGAACAATCTATACTGTAAATTGATTAATGGTTTAGTTTTAATGGTTTTGAGGCTCAAAACAAATTGCCTATGGTATTAATTCCTTCTACTTCTACAAGTCCAACACTAGTGCTGAGGGAATACCGTTATTTAATGTATGTTAGAATTGTTGACAGAATCACAAGATTTTATTTCAAAATGATGTGAAAATTCCAGTCAACTGATGACCACAGTTAAACTAACAACATAAACTTGCAATACTAATATATCCATATAGAGGGCATAAAATGTGCACTTTCCAGATTGTCATTCGTTAACTACAAAACCAAAATTTGAGAACAAAAAAAACTTTTTCTGATCTCATCCTATAAATACCTACTACCACTACTAATTCAGGTTATATAAATCAGCTGCAAAAGGATTTTGCTTTTATTTAAATTCCTTTTAGTTCAAATATTGTTAAATAGCATGCTGAAGGCATTCACAAAAATGGCTTACATGACAAGAATTTTATTTTGAATGCTGATTGAACAGCTGCATTTTGAAAATCAAATTAACATAGACCCTTTATCATTTACAGTTGGACATGAAGACAAACTTATGAGCATGCAATATGATGATCTGCACTTCTACTCTAAATGAAAGAAAAGGAAAATTTAAAGTCCAAAACACAAGGCTATCTGAAAATCTAAACTCAGTAAATAAATTCCAGTAGCATGCAGAATTACCTTTTGTACGATGTGGAACACGAGGAGCCAGCCTTGCTCCATCTACAAAAGAAAAGTTAGCGTTCTTTAGTAAAGGGGCAATAATATAATAGCTTGCATTTGCATGGCAACTGGAACATAAGAAATACACTGGTGCTTCCCAAAGATGTCAAACAAAAGTGGATGTTGAACTAAAGTAGCTAGTAGAAGTAGAGACTAAAATTTTGTTCAAAGTGATAGATTTAAAGGAAAGACTGAAAAAAGAAAAAAGAGAGGTGGACAGGTGGAGAGATTCAGGAAGGAAATTCAGAGCTCGAGACCCAGGCAGCTAAAGGCACAGTCAATGATGGTTAAACAGCAGGAGCAAAATTAACCAAAAGTTTTTGAGATAAATTTTAGGGCAGCAGAGAAGGCTACAGAAATAGGGAGACACCAAGCCATCCTGTTTAAAGGCATTTAAAGTGGAGGATGAGAAATTTTAATTTGGGGCATTACAGAACATGGAGTTAAGTACAAGACAACAACAGTCAGAGTGAATGTTAAGTGAGACTTAACAGAAAAGTTTTGGATCAGTTCTCAAAAGTCTGTACTCTGAGCTCCCGCAGCTGCATGCTCCCTCCCTACCTGCTACTCTGTTAGTTGCAGCTAATCCTACTTATCGTCTATATTTACCGTTTTCACAATTGACCAGGAAAGTTGCTGGAAATAGAGTGAAATAAATTGCAGACATAAAACAGAAAGTGAAAGAAAACAAGTGGTGGAGGAGGGTGACATGAGAGTGAGAGACTAAGGGGGGTGGAAAGAGAGCAAGAGCGAGAGAGAGCAAGCCAGAGAGAGAAAGAGAGAGATAGACAGACAGAGGAGAAAAAGAGAAACTCATGGCAATAACGGGGCTGCCGATTTAAGAACATTTACATTTTACCGAGCTGGAACACACTACTTGGCTGGTTCTTGGCAACTAGACAGAGACTATAAGAACATAAACCTGTAGAGCTGCAGGGATAGAGCCATCTACAAACACATGAACATGGAGCAGGAGTAGGCCATTTAGTCCCTTAAGCCTGCTCTACCATTCAAATGATCATGGCTGACCTGATTGCAATCAATGTTCCCTCATTGACAGCACAGCTCTTGAAGGGTCTGTACACACCAATCACCACGCAGATGCATTGACTTCCAGTTTTGGAAGCTGTGCGCAGATATCAGAGGTCCATGCATCAGTATGAAATATTAGTGGGAACACTGATTGTAACTTCAGACCCACATGCCCGCCTACTGGATAACCTTCCATCTGCTTGCTTAACAATAATTTTTCCATGCAATGATAATTCTGTGCCCTACTGGTAACAGTGTCTACTGCTGACTAGGCATAAACAGCTATAAAAATGTCTTGAACATGCTTCATAACTATTAATCTAACCTATTCAAAACTGGTAAATAAAATTGCCATTGATTTTCTAAGCTCTTTCACCTACCTGAGAGATTTGGTTCAGTATTATCTTCCTTTCATTATTATCACAGCAATGAAGGACACTGTAGAGCATATCAACCAAAAAACCTAAGTCAGTTTTATCTTCTTTCACCCAGACTAGTAGTTTCTGAGTCAGAAACCGTACAGCAGGGTTACTTGCCATCGCTTTCACTTCATTACTTGTTTCAAAGAAAGATTCAGCACTCCCTGGTTTATCATTTTCCAGCAAAATAGTGAATAGCTTTGTTGATGGAAATGAGCTAATGAGTGTAGTCAAGAACACAAGATGCATTTCGGAGTTCTGTTCATTAATAAAGGTCATGCTCAGTTTGGCAAGTTCACAGATTAGGGCTTCCAAAGGCACTGTTCTGGCAGGATGGCTGTCCTGACGTTGTCTTGAAGAATCCTCCAAATTTTCAGATTCCAATGTATTCTTTGTTCCAAAAATTAATTCTTCCAGGTGGTTTGTAGCATTGCTTTCATAATCTTGAGTTTCTTCTTGATCGATAAATCTGATTTTACCTTTCCTTCTCACAGACTGTTCTGTTGTCCCCTTAGGCTTTCCCATGCATTTAAGTAAAGAGGAGATCCCTTCTAATACATTTTCATCAACTTCAGTGCTGCCCAACTGAGATATGCAGGCTTGAGAAAGACCTTTCCAAAAATCAGATAACAGTCGTTTGTATGCAGCAGCCCACTCTTCTATATCTGAATTATCAGTTCGTCTTTCCCATGAGGCAAGAGTGTCTGCAAGTTTGGAGAAAGTGCCACTTTGCAGCTTGGGATTCTTCAAAGCAAAATTTAAAAGAGGTAGCAGCTGAAAGAAATAAGAAGTTCAAGAAAGAAGTAGTTCAACTTTATAACTTTCAAAATTACATTAACAATTATCAAACTTCTATTTGCCTTAAATACTCTCAGTCTGCACCTGTAAACGCTCTTTTTGCTATATGCCACATGTACAATTTGACCAATTTAAAACATATGCCTCTTGATTAAATTTAAAATATAAGCCATAACCACTAATTTAACCAGGGGCATAGAGGAATAAGACAGTGTTATTTTATGGGTCGTTAGATTGTGAAGGAGCGAAAATGGCCTTTAGTAGAGTAATATGTGCTTCTTGTCAGATGTTGCAGTTTAAAGAGAGTTTAAGGGTTACTGCGGATTATAAATGCCATAAATGCTGTTGGATGCAAATATTATCAGGTCGAATGGATCGGTTGGAGAGACAGATAGAAGCGATGAGGAATTTGCAACAGCAACAGTATGTGATGGATGGCAGTTATAGGAAGGGGGGAAAGTCTCAGAGTCACATAGATGGGTTAACTCCAGGAAAAGTAAGAGAGGTAGGCAGCTAGTGCAGGAGTCTATATACCCATTTCAAACAGGTATGCTGTTTTGGAAAATGTAGGGGGTGATGAAATCTCAGGGGAACGTAGCACGATCAGCCAAGTTTCTGGTATTGAGACTAGCTCTAATGCAACGAGGGGTATGTTGGGTTCCAAGAGATCAATTGTGTTAGGGTATTCTCTAGTCTGAGGTACAGTCAGATGTTTCTGTGGCCAGCAACGGAAAATCAGAATGGGGTGTTGCTTCCCTGGTGCCAGGATCAAAAATGTCTCAGAGAGGGTACAGGATGTTTTCACAGGGGAGAGGGGTCAGCAAGAAGTCACTGTCCACATTGGAACCAATGACATTGGAAAGGAAAAGTTTGAGATTCTGAAGGGAGATTACAGAGAGTTAGGCCTGAATTTAAAAAGGAGGTCCTCGAGAGTAGTAATATCTGGATTACTCCCGGTGCTACGAGCTAGTGAGGGCAGGAATAGGAGGATAGAGCAGCTGAATGCATGGCTGAGGAGCTGGTGTAAGGGAGAATGATTCATGTTTTTGGATCATTGGAATCTCTTTTGGGGTAGAAGTGATCTGTACAAGAAGGACAGATGCACTTAAATCGGAAGAGAACTAATATACTGGCAGGGAAATTTGCTGGAGCTGCTCGGGAGTGACAGCGCGAGAGCCCGCGAGCGTGAGTGAGAGAGCGAGAGAGAGAGTGAGAGAGAGTGAGAGAGCGAGAGAGAGAGAGTGAGAGAGCGCGAGAGCGCGCGAGAGCGCGAGAGAGAGAGCGCGCGAGAGAGAGAGCGTGAGAGAGAGAGCGCGAGAGAGAGAGCGCGAGAGCGCGCGAGAGCGAGAGCGCGCGAGAGAGAGCGCGCGAGAGAGAGCGCGCGAGAGAGAGCGCGCGAGAGAGAGCGCGCGAGAGAGAGAGCGCGAGAGAGAGAGCGCGAGAGAGAGAGCGCGAGAGCGCGCGAGAGCGAGAGAGAGCGAGAGAGAGAGAGCGCGCGAGAGAGAGAGCGTGAGAGAGAGCGTGAGAGAGAGCGCGCGAGAGAGAGAGCGTGAGAGAGAGAGCGCGAGAGAGAGAGCGCGAGAGAGAGAGCGCGAGAGAGAGAGCGCGAGAGAGAGAGCGCGAGAGAGAGAGCGCGAGAGCGCGCGAGAGCGAGAGCGTGAGAGAGAGCGCGCGAGAGAGAGAGAGCGCGAGAGCGAGAGAGAGAGAGCGCGCGAGAGAGAGAGCGCGAGAGAGAGAGCGCGCGAGAGAGAGAGCGCGCGAGAGAGAGAGCGCGCGAGAGAGAGAGCGCGCGAGAGAGAGAGCGCGCGAGAGAGAGAGCGCGCGAGAGAGAGAGCGCGCGAGAGAGAGAGCGCGCGAGAGAGAGAGCGCGAGAGCGAGAGAGAGAGAGCGCGCGAGAGAGAGAGCGCGAGAGCGCGCGAGAGCGAGAGCGTGAGAGAGAGCGCGCGAGAGAGAGAGCGCGAGAGAGAGAGCGCGAGAGCGAGAGAGAGAGAGCGCGCTCTCTCTCCGCGCGAGAGAGAGAGCGCGCGAGAGAGAGAGCGCGCGAGAGAGAGAGCGCGCGAGAGAGAGAGCGCGCGAGAGAGAGAGCGCGAGAGCGAGAGAGAGAGAGCGCGCGAGAGAGAGAGCGCGAGAGCGCGCGAGAGCGAGAGCGTGAGAGAGAGCGCGCGAGAGAGAGAGCGCGAGAGAGAGAGCGCGAGAGCGAGAGAGAGAGAGCGCGCTCTCTCTCCGCGCGAGAGAGAGAGCGCGCGAGAGAGAGAGCGCGCGAGAGAGAGAGCGCGCGAGAGAGAGAGCGCGCGAGAGAGAGAGTCGCGCGCTCTCTCTCTCGCGCGCTCTCTCTCTCGCGCGCTCTCTCTCTCGCGCGAGAGAGAGAGCGCGCGAGAGAGAGAGCGCGCGAGAGAGAGAGCGCGAGAGCGAGAGAGAGAGAGCGCGAGAGAGAGAGCGCGAGAGCGCGAGAGAGAGAGCGCGAGAGAGAGAGCGGGCGGGAGAGAGCGGGCGGGAGAGAGCGGGCGGGAGAGAGCGGGCGGGAGAGAGAGCGGGCGGGAGAGAGAGCGCGAGAGCGAGAGAGAGAGAGCGCGAGAGAGAGAGCGCGAGAGCGCGAGAGAGAGAGCGCGAGAGAGAGAGCGGGCGGGAGAGAGCGGGCGGGAGAGAGCGGGCGGGAGAGAGCGGGCGGAGAGAGAGCGGGCGGAGAGAGAGCGCGAGAGCGAGAGAGAGAGAGCGCGAGAGCGCGAGAGAGAGAGCGCGAGAGAGAGAGCGGGCGGGAGAGAGCGGGCGGGAGAGAGCGGGCGGGAGAGAGAGCGGGCGGGAGAGAGAGCGGGCGGGAGAGAGCGGGCGGGAGAGAGAGCGGGCGGGAGAGAGAGCGGGCGGGAGAGAGCGGGCGGGAGAGAGAGCGGGCGGGA